>NC_136495.1:35412382-35437382 GCF_053919585.1 Euprymna scolopes | reverse complement strand
TTAAACAAATAAGAACTATTAATTAGCTTTATCTGGTGCTTTTTTTTTTTTTTTTGTTTCTTTATTAATATTTGCAAAGATAACCACTCTTCTAATACGTTATGCAGAACAACTGTAAACTTAAAAAGGGGAGATTATTTAACTAAAGACTTAATCCTTAACTATGTGATGTTGCCTAAGGTTATGTATTTCTTAGTTGATTGTTTAACTGACCCTAAAAAAATGACCAAAAAATTGGTTTCCTGTTCTATTCTTGATACTGTTGTTTGGATCATGGGTTAGTCTTTCACTTGAGCTTATCGTTAAGCTTACACGCAATATATTTGGGTCCATATTTTTTTTTTATCCACGCCGGAAATAACTGGACTTTTGTTCAAAAGTACCCCCCCTCCCCCAAATATTTTAGGATTGTGTGTTCACCAATGTTAATATTTCCGTCCTTAATGTGAAAAGATTTATCAGTAAGAAATAAGGGTCCTTGTTCAATATTCCCCCTATATTAATAAAGAAAAATCTGTATGGTGTAGGTACCCATGACAAAAAAAAAATTTTGTTCACCAAAATCATGTCACCTGATCAAGTAGTTTTATTTTTATAAAGAAAAGTTTTTAAGCGAATTTCAGTTTTTGTAAGGAAGGGGGGGTTGCATGGTTCAACATTTTCCATTCCCTGCTGTTGGGGTTGGATACCTTGTCGTACAACATGAAGAATTTGAAACAAGTTTCTTTGAAGAGCTGACTGTCCTTTCTAACGCTAATGATTTTACTCCTGATTTACCCTTAGTGGGTCACCAACCACAGTCAACAGTCCCCCACTCTAATAGGTCAGTTAGCTTTTATGCCGGTCAACACTTACCAAGGCCACACTTTACAACAGGCATTTGTGTGCATTCTTGGAAATACATATCTGACCAGAACATGTCCCACACAGACAACAATCACTTCTTGCTAAAATCTCACAGGTTTGAGTTATTTGGACTTATCTTCCTTCAGTCTTCAAGATTCTATTACAAGATTATCTTGTTTCGCCATAAAATTTTTATTTAAAAAAAAAATAAAACTATCAGTTTACACAATTTTTGGTGTACAATATTTTCTTTCTGCCATAGGTACGTACATCATACAAATTTTTTAGTTTTGTATTTTAATATAGGGGGAATTCTGGACAACCACCAAAATAAGTATTTTAGCTGGAGCTGAAAAGTTAACTAAGGCTTATTTTGGTTCATTCCCGGTTTTTTTCCCCCCTTTTTAAAATCAAGATTATTCCTTTCCTTGGATCGGTTCATTAGTCACACTTGCTACCATTATCTTGACAACCCGTATATTATGCATATGTGTGTGTTCCAGTGACTTTAAAACAAAAGCCAGTTTCTCCATAAATGGGTGCTGCTAACAGGGATGCCAAAGTCTTGTATGTCATATCGTGACAGGACACTCTTTTCAGAGCCATTTTGAACATTAAGATTTGAATAACGTTTTTTGTTTTTTAATATTTTAATGAAACTTGGTATACACTCTATATTATATAAAATGAAAGAACTTTATTTTTTTATTTTTTTGTTGGGTATAAAACTAAGAAGAATCTTGTGCCGCGATATTGTGATCAGATTCAGAAGACTTGCTCTACGGGTTGTACGTAAAATGTGAATCATAATTTTATGTCGCCCGCAGACGGCAAAAATTTGGCTTCTCGTGTGAAAGTAATGTATGTTTTTACAGATTCATAGTTTAAAAACATTTTTCAAAGTTGAACGCTATGAACATCCTGCAGATATTATGCCAACTCAACTGATTTTAGAAATTTAAAGGTTTTTACAGGACATTTTTTTTTTTCCTGGCATCCCTGGCTACAATCCAAATTAAAAGGGAGAGCCTTTACTTGCCTTTTTCTTGATTTTATTAACATAACATTCTAAAAATGAAGCCAGCCACAATGTCCCATGGCTATCATTTGAACAGAATATATTTGGGATTCTTTCCGTAATTGGCTTGAGCTAGCCATGTAACGCTGACCTTGGATTACAAATCTGTTGATTTGTTTCAACTCAAACTCTCCTGACTATTCATTGGTTTGGGATGTTCAAGTTTTATTATTTTTAATCTAGCTATTTTTTATTATACGAAACCTGGTTTCTTGCATAATTGTGGCAGCCATTTTTATATATAATATATATATATATATATATATAATCTCAATCAATTTCCGGTTATATTTTATTGTATTTTCCGTTTTATATTTTTATTTTTTTTAAATAATTTGGGAAAAAAAAAAAAGTGCATGGCAGTACTTGACTTTATATAGAATTTTATTATTTTGAAAGATTTTTTGTGTGAAGATTACTTTCCTCATTTTTGTCCCTTTGCTTGCCAGAAACCCCAAAAGATATTCTCCTGAAAGATTAAAAAGGGAGGGGGGAAAGGTGAATGAAACATAGATTATCAATAGCAGGTTTCTATGATGTGTCTCCTAATGTGCCTTTCACATGAAACTTGAACATTTCTCCCACCCCGACACTCATTTCTCCCTCTTTTATCCGTAACCAGTTCCTTCTATAATAACGCTCTTGTGTAAATATGTTTCTATCAGGAGGCGTTAATAAAAACTCATTCCGTTGTTTCTCTCGTGCCGTCATTGGTGACCTTTTTATAAAGCATCGAGGTGAAATAAAAGGGGGAGTTAATTCATTACAAAGAAATGAGAAAAATCATAAAAAAACAAACCAAACACTTATATGTATCAAACTATTGATCTCTCATTTAAAGAAGAGGCAACTTTGTGTGTTAAGCAGAAAATTCTTGGTCAACCTGGAACAGTTTTCTTTTTTTTTTTTAAATTGAAGATTTTTTTTTAATATATTCATGAAAAAATCTAACGAAACTGAATTTAAATGAAAATTGTCTTTATAATTTGACAAGACAAGAATTTTATTTTTTATCGAAATTCAGAATGAAAATACAATTTTGGTGGAATAGTTGCTTTTATACTTGTGAATCAACTGGTTTCTAGAGAAAATTTTTGGCGTACAGCAGCTTTTCACAGACTCCTCCCTATCGGGCTAGATTTATATCTGTTTTTGCAGGATGCAATAAAAATTCAAATATTTTTAAAAATTTTATTTTTTGGCCTTTTGTTAAAATTCTTCCTCTGAGATTTAGAAACTTAATAATCCTGCAATGTAAGTCTTGTTTCCACACCTAACACTAATAGAATCTGTAGCATAATCGACTACAAAAATATATATTTTTTCCCCAACCGTGTCTTCTTGGAATTATGGGTATCCAACTGACATTGATCTTTAGCTTTATCTGTTCAACACATGTGTAAAACAGATTTGATTGTGCAATGTAGGTATTGCTGTATTCGAACAGGAAGAATTTTTCTATTGAGAAATGTCTGGGTATTTGGAATGGGTGTGGTGATTTAAATAAAAAAAATTTTAAATAGTGAAACCAGTTCATCACTTTAAAATATGGAAATAAGGTTCAGTTTTGCATATTTTTTAAAATAGGATTTTCATTTTTTTTTTTTTTTTTTTTGTTTTGTTTATTATGTATCATATTATGGCATTTTAAATAAGGGAGATTTAACCAAAGGTTTTAAAATTTTTTAAATTTTTTTATAGATTTTGGAATCTTATACAAGGTTAAGCTTTACAAATATGCATGCAATTTGTCCAATTGAACTTGAACTGAAAATACAAAACTAATTTAAAAAGCATCTAAATTAGTTCTACTTTTTTTTTGATAAGAAACACTTTATCCAGTTTATTTTTTTCATAAGTTCCTGTTGAACAAAACCATTGTCGTAAAAGATTTATAAAGCGACAATCTTAAAATTGTAACTGCCAACATTTAGTTTCAGGTTTTTGTTGAGCATTTGATAATAAGATGAAGCAAGTTTATTTGAATCGTTTCTGTATTTCAACATAAATGTTATAAGGTGACCCCTACTCTTTTCACATCTAGAAGTAAAATTGTACAGACCTACTTGTTTTGATCTTTCATTTTTTTGTTATGCTGCTGTTTGATTTTTAGAAATGTATTCTAAATAATTGCAACTTAGTCTATCCTAGAATCTAAAAGTTACTTGATCAAATTTTCCAAAGTTAAACTCTAATATTATTTAAGATGACAAATCAAACTTTACTTCTAGCCAATTTTCATATGTTATTGTTGCACTATGTTATTGGCAATGTAATAAAGTTTGCTACAGTTTATTTCAAATTCAAGCTGATTGATATGAAACATTTTTTTTTTTTTTTTTTAATCACCGACTAATCAAAATCAGCCAAAGGAATAACTCATTTTTAATTTTTATATTTAATGTTTCTACAAGTAAAATTTTTTCTTCATAAGTTTAAAAAAAAAAAATGTAAAAATATTAAACTGAAATGACTTCACTGCAGCCCAGGTAATGCCATGTAGAAGTTTGATGCCCCTTAAAATTATCTTACAATGTCTAACTTGTGTGTACTTGAAGAGAAAAGTATATAAAATTAAAACTTTTGCATTTTCTAAGCATTTAATTTTTTTTTCTATATTAAAAACAAAACAAAAAAAAGAACAACTTTTCAAAATACTCTATTTCACAAAAAATATCCCCTTCAATAATATCTCCAAAGATCACAAAGCTGTTGTTTACTTTAAGCAATTATTTTCTATATTTTGATCCAAAACTGGTTATTTACAAAGGGAAAAACTATTTCAGCTAAAAGTATTGATATACCTCAAACTAGACTGCCTTCTTACGGGGTTATGTATAACTGCTGAAAATTTCATTGTTGGTTTTTGTCAATGTAGTCCGTGAAAAAAAAATATTAATCTTCATGGCTTTTTATATCCTTCATGAGTTGCATTAAGAGTAAAAAGTTTCTGTTGGTTTAATCTGGTGCTCGTTCGTATACAAAAGAACAGGAAAATTCACTAAAAATAACAAATAATGCAACTTCATGTTTTACAAATCCAAATTTTATCTGTCATTGTTGGTCAGTGCAGATCACAGCAAGCAGCCCAAGATGATCTGTTAAGTTCGTAGTTGCAGATCTGTAATATTCACAAATGCTAGAAAATATAGGAGATAAATCTGCCTTGCTGTACTTGGTTAATCCCCCCCCCACTTAAAAAAAAACTTGATGCTAAACTCTACACTTTTTTTCTATTTTACTATTCAACATCTGTTTGAAGAAAGAAAAAATACAAAAACTATCAACTGTTTTTCTAGCTACTTTTTAAAACTCGAATAAAGTATAAAATTTATCGCCCTTGCCACAAAAGTTAATATCAATTATACTGTCATTAACAAATTTTAGATGAGTTTAAGTTAACTATTTTTATATTTTTAAGGTATTGCGTGATATGCTTTCTGTTATGTAATCTGACTCCTGTTTGTTTCAGAGGCCATCAGTGTCAAGTTTAGAGTAAAAGTTTTTGTCTTTAATTTAAGAAGTACTTTGACTTGTAGGAGCTTTAGAAAATGTTGCCTATGAAAAATGTGGACATTGAAATAAATTTAGTCAAATTTATAGTCTCTAGGCCAATCTTGAGGCATATCTAGCATTTTCCCCGGAATCTCTGAAGACACCCGATTTTTGTTCTAAACCCTGAACACTTTATTTCCATTTTTTTTATATTTTCTATAATTTAAGTTATAATAAAAAGGTAAAACCTCGTATTTCCTTTTTAATGTAGCTAAGTGGGAACCCACTCTGATAGTATTGGCCGTCTTTTGATGAAATAATATTGCCAAAATACACTAGGTCATGTATTGTCAGAATATACAAGGTGTCTCAAATGTACTCGCACTTCAAATGATTATAAAAACTTTAGGAACATATATGAACAGAGTAAAAAGGAATACAGAAGACAAATGTAATTAAAGAATCGTGCTCGTAAATGTTCAACTTGATGACCATTTCTCTCCTGACAATGCACACCAAGGGGATTCACAAATGTCATGAAACCGGTCATTACATTTTTGGAGACTCTCTGTATATTTATTTTACCATGCCCATAACTTTATATTAAATTGGGATCGTCTTGCACATAACAGAAAAAAAGAAATTAGTTATCAAAATGTACTCACATTCAGAACTAACTTAAGTTGAAAAATCTATTAAAAAATTTTTATCATTAAGCATAATTTATTGTAAAAATTTTATCAGAATATTAAGAGATTTCTCATCAAATTAGGATAGTGGATTTATTTAGAATACAGTTTTGCGATTTCAGTTTTTTTTTTTTTTCTCTCTCTCTCATACCTAAAATATTTCCCAAACCATCCAACTGATTGCCTGGTTAGTACAGCTCTGTTAAAATATTTCCTTATGTTGAGGGGAGTTGAGTCTAATTTTAAACGTTTTTGTCACTGGGTGTTTCATTGTCAATTGGATTGTTACCTCTGACAAGGGGAAAAAAATATTAAAACACACACACACACACACACTTTGATTCTTGCATTGTTCCCTCTCATACGTTTAAGTCCTTTCCTCAAGTCATCTTTATTCATTCATTAAAAAAAAAAAAAATTGCCCCTCCCTCCATGATTCAAGCTTCATACATGCCTTCTATGTCTTGAAAAAGAAATTGGTGATCACTTTTGTATGAAGCAATTTATATCAGCTATAATGTTTCTGTTTCTATCTTAGAACGAAACCAATTTTGAAAATCTGGTAATGGGGTGGGTGAGTGAGGTTGGATCAAGGAGCCAAGTGCCATCTCCCCCTCCCAGTTCCCTAAATTAAGCTATATTTCTACCAAAAATTGTGGTTTTTGAAAAAGATAAGACAACGTCGATGTAAGGAGGAACTTGTAAATGCACACAACAGATGACTGCTAGCCAAAAACGGTGCCAAGCTTTTCCTTTGATGTATCATTTGGTGTTTTTCATATTTTTATTTTTGGTATATAATTTGTTTTTCTATTTTAAGTAGCAGTTAAATGTTCCTCATTACTGGACTGAATCTGTCGGAGGTGTTCTCCCCGGCAATTGCCATTTGTCCTCCCTTCCCCATCTGGCTGTATATGCTAACATTGCTAAAAAAAAAAAGAAAAGAAAAAGGTCAGAAAGAAATGTGACTGTAATAATTTCCTTATTTTATTTTTTTATTTTATTTTTTTTTTTTTGTTAAAGTGACAAAAAAAAAAAAAAAAGAAACTTGCATTCTTGATATTAAGCAGGAAGCAATCGATCCGATCAGTTTTAAGAATTGGATTGACCTTTTTTATACATACTCATCAACTTCGTAAACTCTAAAAGCCGGACTTGGAATTTGAATAGACGGCAAAAATGTGAACTTACGAATCAATAAATTGAACGAATATTTTTTATATATAAATCCAAAAAATACCACTAAATTAAAAAAAAAAATCTAAAAAAAAGAAGGGATTTATTTACCCTTCTTTTGTTTTTCTTTTCTATGTTGGTGTTAAACGTGTTTGCACCGATATTAACAGGGAACAGATGATTTCCAGCCATATTGTTCTGATACTGGTGACGGAATTGGTCAGAGTATTGGTGGCTGTGCAATTTTTTTTTTTCTTTCTTTTATATCTGTGATAATAATATAATACAAATTCCTAAGGCAAAAAAAATCTCATTTGCTTCCGGGCTAATGTTTGCAGTTTCTTGAGATCTGGCAGGTTGATCTTGTTTTTATTTAAATTAAAAATTTTTTTTTTTTTTTTTTAATTATTTGTTATTTTATTTATTTTTTTTTAATACACTTAAAAAAAAATTGTATGAATAATTAAAATATCATACAAACAATAATTCACATGTCAATAACAAAAAAACAAACAAACCTGCCTCTTAAAACAAAACTAATTCAGATGTTGATTATGACATCTGAGTTGAGAAAATTCTTTAAAATGGGGGAAAAAATGTTGAAAGTCTACAGAAGTATTTTTCTTTTTTCCCTATTTCCACCCAAAAATAAAGCAAAAGATTTTCAGATGTGTGTTCATTATATCGGCACATTTGGTGATGAAAATGATTTCAAACTGAATCTAAGCTGACTGATGGACTTGACCCCTCTGCAAGATGCGAGTACACATCTTGAAATAATATCTACATTTTTTTTTAGTTACGCAATCATGAGATCCCTCAACAACTACATACTACTCATGATGTCATCACTTATCAAAACTGATTTCTTGTGTTACTATTCATCGTATCCTCCACCCCCAACAACATCCACACTCCATTAAGAAAAATACATTACACCCCCCCCCCTCTGCCGTAAAATATAAAACAAAACAAACCTCTTAAATTGGAACTCTGTAAACTATTAGCGGACTCAAGTAGATTGTATGCAAGATGGGAAACTTAGTATTTTTTTTATTTTTTTATTTTTTTTTTTTTATTAAACAAACAAAAAAAAATTTTTTTTCTCCAATTTCTTGTGGTGGGTGCCATGTCAAGGAGGTGGGGTGGGCCTCACTATCTCATTCCTACCATATCTCTCTCTCTCTCTCTCTCTCTCTCTCTCTCTCTCTCTCTCCCCTTCTCTCTCTCTTTCTCTCTCTCTCTCTCTCTCTCACATCTCCTGCTCGTGTCACTGCAATTGCCTTTGTAAAACATTTAACTTGTGGCTACTGATTGTTCTCAGTTTGTCACCTCCTTCCTATTGCTACTACTACTACTACTCTTGATTACTACTACTACTATTATACTGTGTATCATTAGGTTGATGACAATATTGATGCTGAGACTAGACTTGTGTTCAATGATGGTCTTCTGCTAATAAAATTCCTTTAAAAGCATTTCTTTGTTTTTCTTTTGATGTCTGTGCATGTTCACTTTATTGTTCACCAGTGGGGGTACACAGCGTTGCCCGGGTGTTTAGAGGGGTGTGGGGGGGGGGCGGTAAAATCAAAACAAAACGAAGTCATAACTCTGTTTAAATATTATTAAAAAAAAAAAAAAAAAAAAATCAAAAACAACAATAAAAAAAAAAACCTGTAGGAACGGTCTGGTGGTGCCGGATGTTTGGGGGGGAGGAAAGTTTGAGGGAGGGAGGTAAACTCAAATCCGAATGCTTGAGGCGAAAAAAAACAAAAAAAAAAACTGATGACTTAACTAAAAAGTGAATGAGGTCAAACATCAATTCTGCACTTAGTTTTTTTTGGTTTTGTTTCCCCTAGATGTTGGGTTTAAAACCAGCTCCCCATAAAAAATGGGAGCGTCCAAATGGAAGCAATTGTCTGATTTCACAGCATTTGCTTTCTGGACGTTCTGGTGTGAAAGCCGAGAACAGGGAACACTTCAATTTAGTTTCACTTTGTTCGGCTTTTTAGTATAAATAAACAGGCGACACAACAAAATAGCGCGATTTTTATAAAAGTTGATCAAAATAAATCTAGACATGACGTCCCTTCGCAAATCATACATATTATGATCTAGGGGGTATATAAACTGTTGTAAGACAGTCTCGCGCGGCAACATCGGGAAACAACCTGATTATACCAAGTGAGCAGACGGTAAAAATTTGAAGAAAGGAAAAGGATAGAAAGGACAGTATCATTGCGCTTCTTCAAGCAAGTCTTGTGACAAGGAAGGAAATTAACGGTATTGACTTTTTTTTTACGACCTGCTCCAGCGTAATATAAACACCATCCAACTTCCCCATGTTAAGAATGGGTTTTGGACCCCCCCCCATCCCCCCAACCTTGAAAGCCGTTCTTAACATGAAGTTGGAGGGGGGATGGTTATACTACACTGGAGCAAGTCGTACCAAAATAACTTTCATACACAAACAAATATGTTCACTGATTCAAAGAAAAACAGTTGTTCGTTTTTATTATTTACTTCTTTTATAATCCGGCACGTTCCGTCATTTGCCGAGTGTTGCCAAGCGAGATTTGCGGACAAACGGGCACTAAAGTGCAGATGTAGCGTTATTAATAACTATTGAAATGGCGTTCACATTACACTTGAACTTCTGCATGTCAGTACAGTTGGGGAATCAGAAACCCAGAAGGGAATTCCAAGTCTAGCAATTCTGGGGAAGAAACCATTAGAGTAGACTAGCAGGGATACCTGGTATTGCCCGAGTGTTTGTGTTCGGGGGGGGGGTAACAAACAAGTTTAGGTAAGTAGGAAGGATCGAACCCAGAATGTTGAGGCAAAGGTGGAAAAGAAAGTGTGAAAAAAAAAAAACCTGACAACTTAGCACTCGCCCACGAAGAGAGAGTAACTAAACAGTTCAAATTTAATGATGAAAGAGTTAAATTGACAGGTGCGCGATTTTAATGATCATGTCATAGAAATCCCACAGTGAACATTTACTGCAGGGTAGTTATTTTGGTTTTGTTTCTCAATTTTTTTGTTTCGCCAAAATGTTAGAGGGGAAACCAGCTCCTCATAAAGAGAGAAGCCATATGAATAGCAATTGCCTGATATAAGCAGTTTACATTGATCAAACGCCCATTGCTTTCTGGACATTCCTGGCCTTTGTGCCGGAAACCACACCTTCGCTTCAGATCAGTTTCGCTTTTATACTAAAACGCTGAATGAACACATGAGAAGCCAAAATAGCAGGAATTTTATAAAAGTCACCCTAAATAAATCTAGACGCGATGCGCGTTTGCAAATCGTACATATTATGATCTAGGGGGCATATAAAGACATAGTAACCTCGCCCCCAGAAGCCCGGTGAAAAAAAGCCGTTCTTGTGCATACAAAAATGTGCGCGCCGCATTTGCCTTTTATATATGTAGAAGGTTTTCTTACATCTAGGGATCTCTAGCCCATTCTACTGCAGATATTCTAAGCCGTTTGAAACATGTTGCTAGAATCTGCAAAAGAAGCTAAAACGTGACAATACTGATGAGTTAAAGAGTGGATATACCACAGACAAACCTTCAGATTAAGGTAGAAAAGGAAGGAAGGAAAGAACAGTTCAAAAAGAAAGGGAAAGAAAAGTTCAAACTGTTAAAAGAAATCATAAACTGGATTGATAATGAAATGTTCTGTTTTTCTTGGGTTACTTTGACTCAAGAAAAAAGAAAATATTGATCTCTACGCTTATATAAAAGTTACTTTATGCATGAGTTCTTCACATGGTCCGAAATGACTGAGCCTACCTTTTGCAAATTTCACACAAAGCTAATGGCAGTGTTCTTAGAAGTGCTTTGTACAGAAATTCATATAAGTATTGAAAATCAAAAAAATCCAATCTTAAAATTAGCTTTTCTCTTTTATAGATTAAAAAAAAAAAAAAATTTTTTTTTTGTTACATGGGAATATTTTACAGTACACCGGCCAAGGGAGATAATTAAATTTTAAATCATTTCTTTAAAAAAAAAAAAAAAACAAAAAGAAAAAAAAAAGACCCCAAAATTATTGACATCTGGCAATACAGCTTCGTGGTAGAGCATTCAACTACAGATCGAATGATCTCTTGTTAAAGCCCAAGTGTACCTCACCATTTTGTTTTGATTTTTTCTTAGGAGTTCAATTCATGATAAAAGAAGAGGTACCATTTAAAATTGCTGCAAATCATTTCTTCGTTTGCATATTTTAAAACGAAACATTAATCAGAGGTGATTCTCCAGAGCATTCATCATCACGTCCAAATATCAGCTGACATGATATTGTAAACAAACACAGATGTAATTTGATGAATGACACTATCATTATTTTTTTTTTATTTATTTTTTATTTTATTTATTTATTTTTTTTTTTTGCGATTAGTCCATTGGGAAAATTATTCCTCTTAATATATAATAATTAATAGAGGATTTATTCTATAATAATTCATACACGATCTGCATAAATTAAAATGGTTAAGTGTTGTACGACTGGGTAACACCGGGTGCCAGCTAGCTAGTTAATAAATTAACTTTCACAAAGATATATGAAATAAAAATTGGCTAACATTGATAACCTAAATAATGGCCCTTTGTTCAGCCATTTTAAGCTTAAAGGAATGTTGTCTGGACATCTTGATAGATTTGGTGATCTGATTTTTTTATAAAAAGAAATGAAAAAAATTTATTTTTTGTTGTAATCAGACTGTTAGAATCTTGATCCACATTTGGGACAGGACGGTGCTGACCAAATTGCCAAACTGTGTTAAGATGGTGAATTGGTTATCAAGGTCATACATGTCCACTGTGATCATTGTTAATTAAAATTACTTGCTGATAATCCCTTCTCCGGGGTTCATGTTTATAACAAGTTGAACTGAGATGAATTGTGATTGTTGCAAATCTGAGGGACACCTTTACAATTATGTCAGAGTAAAAATACATTGAATTCAACGAAGAATCTGTTGACTGTTTTTGTTTTAGAAAGGTGAATTCTTGCATATTAGAACCAGTAAATATGCCAGAAAAAAACGATAGTGCATTATCAAGAACTAAGTTGAATTCTGTTTGTAAAGAGGTGTAGTCATTCCTCTGCAAATTGGCCATGTAAGTTGGTGCATCGGGGGTTTGTGAGACAGAGAGACTGGACTGGGCTGGGACTCCTCTGCTTTCCCCACTAGACTCTGTCACTGAAAGACTGACTTAGGGTTGAAATGACAAAACTTGAAAATGCAAGACATGAATATTAAAAGCCCAAGTTAAGACTTGTGAAGAATCAGCGTATAATTTTTCAATGAATAATTGTTACTTTATTCCAAAAAAAAATATCGGCTCTCAAAGTGTTATTCTTTCTTCTTTTGGCTTAAATGAACTTTGCTCGTCGGTGATACAGACTTTGGTGACAAGTGCCAGACGATTTGATGTTTCTAGTTTTTTACAATGTTGAGGGGAGGGTGTTGGTTCACGAGATATGATCTTTCAATTCCCAAGGCCTTTACCAGAGTGACTGCACCAATAGACCAACTGGGACCCAGAACAACAGAATTTGGTGACACCACTCACTGGACATCATTGGAGAAGGAAAATGTACAGAAAGATACAGGAAGGCAAAAAAAAAAAATAAACAGACATGTGAAAAATTGGTCTGTAAATACATAATATTCCCCCTGAATGCAAACCCTTGTTTTCAGTCCAGCATTATCTAGACACAGATTTTTTTTTTTTTTTTTTTTAAATGTAAGTGAACAGCTTACTATGACTTGTAATCGTCTGCAACGTTGCATGCTGTGGATAGCAGGCCTGCAATGGAAACTATTTAGCTCAGAGAAAAGATCACACAAGTAATTTGCTGGTGTCTTTGTAATTGTAATGTTTTCTTTGATATGAAATACTATGCTTGGATTGTGAGCTACTTTGCATTTTGTAAAAGTAATATTCATCCCAGATGGTGGGTGCCATCAACAACCAAATTTTATATCCAGAGATTAATAGCTGATAAACCTTGAGTTATCTCACTGTATGGCCAAGTTTTAGCTCTAGATTCTAGCAGGACAGACAATAGGGGCATTTGAATTTCTGCTGGTCTTTGAAACTGATAGACTATAAGCTAATCGATTATTTGTGCTTGATTTGTCCAGTTTTGCAAGTCCCATTTGGTAGGATCTTTCTTTTTCATTCAAAAAAAAACTTTTTTTTTTAAAGTGATGCTACTGACACCCCCATCCCTAAAAAGTGTTAGGAAGTATAAAAAAATAAGTGAAGCATGCCTGGTCCCCCCTGAGTACACAGTGAACGAGACATAAAAAAAATGACTAAGTTCAGCATTTGCAACTCCCCCACCCATTTAGCATCAAAAGTCCCCAGGAAATGTCAGTTTTCCCGGAAAATGTGTTCTGTTACTTTTTTTCTCGTATCATGTTTAATGTTTGTGCAAATTTCAAAAAATTAAAAAGCATAGTTATTGAGTAAAGTGGACAGATGAATGGACAAGTGGTCGAACGGACAAGGGTGAATTTACAGGTCCACCTTCCTTTTGTCGACCCCCCCCCCCAAAAAAAAGGGGAAATCAGCTGAGCGAAAGTATAGAAGAAGGTTAATAGAAAGAATGAGGGAAGTGGTTCACCATGCACATAAAATAGAATAGGATGGTCAATCAAGACATGGCGGTGATTGGCCAAAGGATGTAGAAGTCAGTATATTTAGAGTTATTTAAAACAATTGCGGAAGTGAAGGGAAGTGAGTTTTGTAACAGTTTAGTCTTTGAGTTGAGGGTGACAGTTGCAGGTTGGGCCATATCTGGAGAGCTTGAGGAGGCTGAGATGAGTTGATTTCAACAAACAACAAAGAGGCCTTGACAGATGACTAAGATGCAGACGTTAATGTTTACAGGGTCGATGGTGTTACACACGCACCCAGATTACAACTGATATCTGCAAAATGTGTTGGAGTCTTTTGTTTCTCTTAAGTTTTTGTTTTGAACTGTTTTATATTTCATACTTGCGAACCAATGTTCGTGACTGCTAATGCGTGAGAGACGATGACACAGCCAGAGATAGAATGCAAGATGAAAGAGAAGAGAACTACTGCACGCAGTGTTAGGTTGGCGTTTATTGAGAAGAAGTGCAAGATCTCATAGTTACTTGAGTTGTAATTTTCTTTGCTTCCATCGCAGTACTGACTGAGACCACATGATTGGCACTATGTCCAATGTCGAAATCAAGTACTTTATTTGGACAAAGTGGACGATCACGGCCTGTGCAGTGAAGATGCACAGTAGGGCAGGTCGATTTGCAACTTTTTTCAGAAAATTAACATGGCACTGGTGATGATAGTTGGGATTTGATGTAATAAGAACATGTACCAAAAATTAGATTCGCATCTTGAACAGTAAATGGAGCATTTAATTTTAAAAATCGTGTAGAAAAATGCTGAAAAATCCTTCATTTTCATAGCATTTTTCACAACACTGACTTTGAAATTTCACTTTTTATAAAATATTCAATTAAAATTGATATATTTATATTGAAATACATTGAAAGAAAAATAAATACATGAATTATAATTTTAATTATGAATCACAACTAGCAAAATATCTCAACTTTTACTGCATTGATTAAACAAAAATTGTCAAAAAAAGGAGCTAATTAGCAACTAAGTCTTTTAAACTTCACAATTCAAAAAGATATGTGGAGATGTATTACACAATATAACAACTTGATACAAGTTACAGAAACATGTATTTTAATTTTTTTATTAAATACAATAATATAAACTTATAATAGAACTAAATTGTTCTGTATAATTTCCTTTTGAGGAAAATGAAGGTCTAATTTGTTGGTACGATGACTTTGTAATGTGTCTTTCTTGCTTCCTGCCCATATAAAACTTTTTGAGAAAAATCAATCAAATTTGACCAGTGTGTGGCTGCAAAATTGATAGCAGTAATCTTTTTCAATTTTTTTTTTTTTTTTTTTTTTCTTAGTTCACTATTTCTGGAAAAAACAACACACACACAAAAAAAATTATTTGAAAACACTTATTTTTTATATTTTTGCAATGTAATATGAATAAAACTAACTATTGTTTGGGTAAATTGAGAAAACTAATAAAATTTAATGGGTAAATATTTATCTAATGGACAAAATCGTTTGAATGCCCTCTTCTCTCATATCCAATTCATATGAGTTTATCATCAATATTATATTTTCCGGAAGTAGTGCAAAAGCACTATATTTTGAAAGTTTAAAACAGTAATTTGGATTTCAGTTAACTGTTTTGTTCTCTGAATCATATTAAAATATACTGTTGTTGGTTAAGAAAAATATTGTCGGTTTTGATTTTAAACCAAGTAACTGCATACAGTTGGATGATAAATTTGACAAAAATGTTTAATTTACCATAGTGTTTGAGGATAGACAACTCTAGTTCATAAACACATTAATCTTGTGGCTTATGTTAGCCATCTTCCTTGATTCAAGGGCACAATTTTCTAAGTTAACTTCTCCACAAGAAATGCCAACAGCATACTCAAAAAGTAGCCTCTGGTCTTCACAATAAATTATTTGTTTCTTCTGCTGTCAGATAATGATGATCGGGAGAGACACTAAGTTTTTAGAATTCTACTTGAGGCAAATTTTGATAATTATTGATACAAAGTTTCCCCAAAGGACCAGTAAATGTTGTTAGGCTTTTTGTTCCATCAATTAATTTAAAAATTGCTGTAAATAGCAGTTCTTCTAGTAGAACCTGAAAATTGGAAAATTTGCATGTTTAATAATAGAGCCCGATTACATAATAAATACCAATATATTATTTTATTTTCCACAAAAAAGGAACATAATTGCAGGTGAATCTAGAATTAATTTTACCTCCTTGTTAGGAGAACAAGTGCAGATTATTTGCCTTGTTTGACAATTTTCTGTCTTGCACTTTACTGCAAAGTCATCACATCTCAAGACAGCAAGTTTACAGCTACAAGAAGATATATCAAACAGTCTGTGTAGCTGTTCTTTCATTCTTTTCACTTTGATTGCTGCAAGAGATTTCCTGTCAATCTGTTTGGCCCTCTTATAGCAAAATATATTGACCTTCTGTCCTATATAATGTTACCTTAACAAGGGCAATTGTGGATTGACTGCTTGCCGAATACTAATTATTTCCTTGGCAATTAACTTAGAAATCTTACTATTTTTTAAGTGAGATAACTGTTTTCGAGGAAATAACTAAACTGGATGATTGTCATGAAGTTGGTGGTGTTGTTTCATCCAAATGACAAGGTGGACCAGCAAATTTTGTGAACCACAGGTTAAAACTGAACGTCGTGCTTTTACTGACATTCTAATCTGAAAAGTAAAATAAATAAATGGATTAAAACTGAAGGAAACTGTATTAGGCTATCTTCCAGTTTCATGCGTAAAAAATAAGTGCTAGTTATAAGACATAATGAACAACTTTGTAGAGTTGAATTAGATGTATTGAAGAGAGAGGACTAAACCAAATCAGATGCATAGCAGTGTTTAGTTTAGACATTTTAAGATTTTAGAGATTTTAGCCCCTCCTTCGATAACATGAATTTATCCAAAAAGAGATTCATTCTTGCTGTAGCTGTGCCATTTTAAACGAGTGTTTAGAGTTTGAAAGACGAGTGCTTGTGCATCTGTTACTATGCTATTTTTAATAGTATTTTCAAGTTAAATTTAATTTTTATGAAATTTTTGTTTATTAAATTTTTAGGTGAAAGTATAGAATAGTTACAATACAACCTCCTTCCCATATTAAGAATGGCTTTCTAAAGAACAATGTTATTTTAGCACAATAACATAGATGCACAAATAACGAAAAACCTTTAAAGGAGTTTCCTTATTTACTCGTATTAATCTTTGTGGGTTATCTGATTTTAAAACTGTAATTTTAGAAGAAAAACACTGCTTAATAACAATCACTCCTTAAAAATAAAAGAAATTAAAATTTGACACAAATTTTCTGCAAAGTATTTTTTATTAATTAAATTTACGTGGTTATGTTTTCCATAATAAATGTGTAGAATAAAATTGTATTGTCTATATTTTTGCAGTTGTTTTAATATAAAACTGGAGTATTACCATATTTTAATAAAAATTTCAAATAGAATTTGATGTAAAATATTAGGTTGGTGCAAAAATAATGTTTTTGACGTTCATTTGAACGTCAAAAAATAACATTTCTGCACCGACCTAATAGAAAAACAAATTAAAAATGATAAAACAAATATGTTTAAATTCACTGCAGACACTTGAAATATAATAATATATATTTTAAACAAGTCCTTTTCGTTTTTCCTTTCAAAATAATTAAGCCTCAATCGTAATGTTTTCAAATTAAATAATAAACAAACTTTAATTTTCAATATCAATAACGAGCGTGTTTTGCGACGGTGAAATCTAAAATGTTTCCATCCCCAAAAAGTTCCTGAAATAAAAAAGCGAACTTTGGTCGCTATTATTTAGAAAAAAAAAACAACATAATTTTGCTTTTACACTTAATATTTATTTTATTAATTCATTATCCTCACTCATTTTATTTAAAAATGTAGTTTAAAAAATATTCTAAATAATGATTCTATTTTATTAACAGTACGGATTGTTTTGATGACGGGACGTTCGTGACAATTCACCAAAAAAGTTTTAATTGCTTCAATTTTTCAACTTTTAAAGTCATTTCCTCAAGCAAAGATAACGATTTTGAGAAAAATATGTCGTGTAGTTCTTTTCTATGTCAAACCCCAACTATCATCACCATTGCCTCACCGGGGTTCCAAAATCGACCTGCCCTAATGCACAGATGCAGGTTTGAATACTAATGTTGAAAGTGTTTTGGACTAAATAAGTTTATGGCAGATATAATTAAAGGCTTGCAAGAGAAAACAAGCTGCAGCAAAGATGAGAGACCTTCAGAAAGTCGACTAAAACAACTCACCAACGAGTACAAAAGATGGAAAAGAAAATAAAGCAACGGAAACTATTAGAAGTTCGTGAAGTTTAAAAAGACAAAACAAAATTAAATGCGTAGTGTGAAAATAAAAAATATATTTTTTAATATTTTATTTGGAGTTTCCAAAGTTATTTTATAATTTCACCATCGATGATATTACAAATGATTTTCATGTTTAATTTATATCTCTACAATTATATAAATGCAATTTTGTCTGTGTGTGAGTTCGTTCCTTATAGACTCCGAAACAGCTGAACAGATTTTCTTTAATATTTATAGAACTTTGGTGTATAAGTCTGGGAGTGATCTTAGTTAAGTTTTGTCCCAGAATATCCCTGATAATTACTGATAATCGGAACCGTTATTTTAATTTATCTATCATCGGTAAAACCATTTTTTCCATGTCAACGCTTTGATAGAACAACGGACTGAAAATCTACTGTGGGTAAGTTGATAGTGTTTTTTTTTTTTTGCATGACGTGGTCTGCAGCTTCAAACTCTGCATGTAAATACCTTAACTTTTTTTCATTAACTAAATAGCATTCGTTTGGTCTGTGGCATTTAATGGTTTTTTAGCCTGTGGCATTTAATCTTTTTTTTTTTTTTATGGGCTGTGGCATTTAATCTTTTTTTGGTTTGTGGCATTTAATCTATTTTGGTCCGTGACATTTAATCTTTTTTTTTGTCTCTGATATTTAATCTTTTTTTGTCTGTGACATTTAATCTTTTTTTGCTCTGTGGCATTTTAATCTTTTTTGCTCTGTGACATTTAATCTTTTTTTGATCTGTGGCATTTAATTATTCTTGCCAAAACAGAGGTTAAGTTTCTGGTCAAATTTATCATTATGTTTGTATACAGCCACTGTGAGCCACCTGACGTTTAGTTGTAAGATTCTGCTGAGAATAGCTGCTGTACAATGCAATACAATGGAGTGTGTAAAATATTTCCACTGGACCATCTGTAAAAAGTTGAATAGTGAACATGACAAAAGACCTGGAAATAAACATCACTTGACCAATTGGCATCAAACTTGATCAAGATATTGGTTATGATCTAATTTAGAACTAATTAATTTTGGGATACTTAGGTTTAAGGTGAAGTCATGATAAAAATTGCACTTTTGTCGATTTTTGATTCTGCTCCTACTTGGTCCATATTGTAGTTAGAAATATCCTGGATCTTATATAATCCTGATCTTGACCTTTTAAAAAGTTTGGTAAAGATAGAAATTCTAACAAAATTTCAACTTCAGATTTGTCCACATTTGACGCATGAATTTGAATCACAAGGTAAATTTTCAGCCTGGTCAGATAAACAGTTTTTATTTTTGAACCATTAACGTTTTCATAGAATAACTTATAAGTTACTACATATGCAGAAATAAGGCCGTTGTTAGATTTTGACCCATCCTTACGCTGTCGAGCAGAAATATGTAGTCTTATTAACCTATGTTTTTGTTCTTAAATTTTTTATTTTATTTTTTACTAACGAGTCAAGGCTGAAAGGCTACTCGAGGACAACTATTAATGGTTTGTGTTAGGTGGATGGTGAAACAACTACCTTGAGAATTGCAGAAAATGATGCGATCTGGGTAGAATCTGATTACTTAAGAGTACGACTCAAAAAGAATTTGTTAACATTGGACTTGAAATCAATCATGTTGTAGTCAGCTGAAAAGCAGCTTTGTGGTATTGCATTCCACATGATGAGAAGAAACCGCTCATAGGAATTCAAGGTACACACAGGAAGAAAAGACGTTTTTACAGTGGTTGTAGCTAGGCAAGTTTTTCTGTGAATCTTTTATAGAAGGGAAACAAAGATTTGGTGCTCAGTCGAGTACCTACCATGAAAATAATGATAAAGTAGAGAGAGAATAACAAGTCCGCAATAAATAAATAAATAATACTCATCTCAATAAACATTCCAATTAATTAAATAATATATATACCATTCAGTACGGACCCGACAATGGAAGATCAGATAATAAAAAACGTGGATTTATACGACCAAAAAATCCAACCTTGATCGCCCTTTGGGGTCTGGGGCACAGTGGAAAGAGATGTTGAATCTCCACGGTTCCAGATGAGCATTGTCTGAAGGTAGTGGTTTCAATCCTACCCAAAGCCGGCCAGTTGGCAAAAACGTGGTGTGATGAAAAGCAACTATGGATAGCAGTAATTGCTGAGCATGCAGTTAGGAGATTTGGAGTTCCTATCCCGTCGCGGTTACCACCTGATGAAGGTCAGAGGAATAGTTGGCCGAAACATCGTGAAACAACAACTAAAAAAGATGAGGACAATAGTCATCTCAATAAACATTTCAATTAATTAAATGATGTAAGAACAATCCCGTCAGAGATTCATGTTTTAATCAGGAAAGTACCCGGAAATAAATGTTACAACAGAAAAAAAGTGATTCGAGTTATTGCTTATCTTCTGTTCCTTGTGACATACTCTGCTACAACGTGTTGGGTTCTGAGTGTCTATACGTTAATGCACGTGTAAACGTGCATTAACGTTACAAAATGTTACATTTGATTAAGTACCTTGCATATAGGTTGATCGTCAATCCAAAGGCTTCCTTTTCACGGGATCCTACATTAAGATTTCCCTAAATTGCTTGACTTAATGCTGCTGAAGCAAAACTCTTTTCCTTCAACACTTACAAAGAATTTTTCCAACTACCGATTGCCATGGATAATATCACTCTAGCTTAGTGTTCATTATTTAGAATCCTTTGACTAACATTCACAGGTAACATGAATTGAATCAAATGCATGGAAGACATTGCCAAGACTGCTGCAAAGAAGGTGGGCTCCCTCTACCATGCTAGAAAAATACTCACACATGACAGTATCTCAACCATTCGCCCATGCATGGAATATTGTTGCCATACATGAGTGTTTGCATCAACATTAATCTCTTTCTATTGAACAGGGTCCAAAAGACAGTTTTCACTGTAACAGGCCCCACACTGTCAATTAAGCTTCAACATCTGTGTCATCGCCACAACTTTTGCTCCATGTACTTGTTTTACAAGTACTTTAATTGAATGTGTTCCGTCGAACTCGTAGCAATGGTTCTCCCTTGGCCTAAATAACTCAGACGAACCCAGCAAGTAGCAAAATAGACTTCGTGGCTTAGTGGGGGATGCCCTTTTCTCTACCCTGCAACCTCTCTCCCACAGAAGAGACGTTGCTAGCCTATCCTTGTTTTATCGTTATTTCCATGGCAGGTGCTCGTCTGAACTCCAATCTCTGGTTCCCCCTCGCCAATCCTTCACGAAAAACACCCGTCTAGCTGAATCCACTGTGAAAAATTTCCCCCACTCTTTATCTGTGCCTAAATCAAAACGTAGTTTCCATGAACAAAGCTTCTTTCTTAGAACTGCACGTCTGTGGAACTCTGTTCCGTCTGCCTGCTTCCCACCTGATTACAACTTGGATGTCTTTAAGTCTAACGTTAACAAATTCCTAATGAACCGCCTTCTTAAGTAAACACTTCATTAAATCTCCACACTAACGTACTGTACTTGCAATAACCCTCATCCCTGAGTGGCTTCCGGGCCTTGATAAGTGGTGATCACCGTGTAAAAACAAAAAAACAAAAAAAACAAACTAGTACGCTTACTTAATTTCAACTCAGTGACGTCACGGCGAGGAAGAAATGAAAAAGATATAAAAAGAAGAACATTGACGATCATATTTTATTCAAGAAAAGTACCCGGAAATAAATGTCGTTACAACAAAGAAAAATTGAGTTGAGTTATTACTTGTCTTCTGTTCCTTGCGACATAGACTACCTACAGCATGTTGGATCCCAAGTGTCTACATGTTAGCGCGTATTACAGGAATAGAAGAGGATATACCTCACTAGATTTTGAAATCGGTTTTGTACTACAAGTGGCAGTTGCTCAGTGCAATGAACTAATTTTGATTACTTATATTGCAGCTTGCGACAAGTACCTCCTAACATTAGATTTGAAGACAATTATGTTGTAGTCCTCAAGGAAGCTTTACCATCGTAATGTGTTCTGCGGATAGGTGGCTCTTGCAAAAAAAATTCTTCCATGGTAATTTCTCCTTATGCAAAGCACATAAAGGGAGAAAGAAAAGTTTTTTTTTTTGTTGTTGTAACAAGACAAGTTTTTGCTGTGAATGTCTCACGAGCATGAACCAGAGATTGGAGCTCAGTCGAGCACCTTCCTTGAAAATAACGATAAAGTAAAGAAAGACTAGCAGCATCTAGTCTGTGAGAAAAAGACTGCAGGGACGAGAAGAACACACCCCACTACATTTCGAAGTCGATTTTGTACTCTATAATAGTACATTATTTGGCTTGTGATGCTTAAGTTTAGCATTTTGATCGCTGAATACGAAGGTTGAACGGAATGCCAATTCGTCATTAATTATAAATCGTTGTTTGCTGCTGCCAAACGTTTTTAGCCATTCCGTCATTCATTTATTGTTTATTCATGACAACAAGAATTGGATTGTTTGGATCTTTTTTTTTGTTGTTGAAAGAAAAAAAGTGTCATCCAATTAAAACGCTCTTTATTAATCAAATGATTATGAGAATTTCGTGTTTTGTTAAATTATTTGCAAGGGATTCCCACGGGAAGCGTCTCTGCTGATTACGGATTAGTTGTCTTAAAATCCAATGCCAACAAATTTTTGCCATAAAACCACTTGAAAAAGTAATAAAACACAATTTACACTTATTGCGTTGCTCATCTTTCAGCCGGCAATCATTTCCGTCTCATCAAACTTTATCCTTGAGTACGAGGTGTCTTCAATAAGTTTCCAGAAATTTTTTGTATCGCCACTTTTATTGATTATACACACATGAAACTCTAGTCCGCTTTGAAGTAATCTCCTCTGGCTGCAATGCACTTGTACCGTTCCACCAACTTCTGGAAGTTTCAATGGAAGGCTCAATGGAAGCATGTCAGTAAACCTTGTCACAGCCTCTTTTATTTCCTCAATCATCTCATTACGACAGTCTCTAAGGTTTTCCTTGAGCTTAGAGAATAACTAAAATCATAGGGAGCACGATATAGACTATAGAGAGGGTGAGAAACTATCTTGATGCCCATCTTGGCCAAATAGTCTGTGACAAGGATAGAGTTGTGGGCAGGTGATTTCGTGCAAATCTTCCGCATCTTCAGTTCCTTATGAATAATCGTGTGTACAGTTCCCACACTTACATCAAACAGTGCACTTATTGTCTCTGTAGACACACGACGATACTAAGCCATGAAATTCTTTATTTGGCCAATCAACTCTGGTATCCTGACTTCTTTATTCCTCCCACACCTCTCATCATCTCTCACAGACTCCCTGCCTTCTTTAAATCTTTTATACTACTCAAAAACTGATGCCCAATTCATGCAAGATGGTCCAAAAGCAGTCTGAAACATTCCATACGTTTCTGTGGCATTTTTATAAGTTTAAACAGAATTTTATTGCATATCGTTCTTCTAAAGTGTCCTCACGCTCAGATTGCATTTTTGAAATTCATCAGCTGTGACAATCAGGCTTTAGTTGGGTGTATTCATATCCTTGCTGTAGCTGTTGGTTTGAACCTGAAATCATAAAAATTGGTCAGTCATCTCATAAGATAAGCAATAACATACTAAATTTTCAAGAGTCTACGACAATTTTATATGCATGTACAAAAAAGTCTGGAAACTTATTGAAGGCACCTCATATCCCTTAGTGCTACATTACAGGTTTAAGTGACACTTTTAGGATCAGAAGTTATCAAAACTATGTGACTTCCATTTTTTGGTCTCTTATCTAGTGCGACTTCAAGCAGGAAAGATGTGTCTAAAGGTGTTGTCCCCAATGGAGGGGCGGGCGCGTACAATAAAACTAGGTGTAATGGGACGAGCTATGCAGGTCTTCCTCTCTTCACATGCTCACAAAAGCAACCCATCTCTTTAATGTTTTATGTGACTGTTATTCTCTTTGTAATAGATCAGCTTTTATAAGTATTGGCATCCAGATGAGTCTATCAACAGATGAATAGAACCTGAGTTCTCAACAACAACGACAATATAGTAATGGTGTGGAGCCGCATAGTAATAGACGTCCACGGTTGGCATGTTCCCACTGTAAAGAAGCACTGGCACTCAAACCTAGAACCCTTCCAATAAAAATTATACAAGTTTGCAAATTTAATAGCTGTTGGGAGTGTTAGTTGTTAGTCTACCTGAAAATCCCGGCAACTATTAAAATGGTCGATTTTTATGATTGGTAAAAGTATAATTGTTAAATAGAAATATGTTGTCAATGTGAAAAGTTAATTGAAATATTTACATCTAATAGTTCTCTGGAATGTTAATTTGATGTTAATTTGACGGATGGAATTTAAGCTAACCATAATATAAGCAAATATACGTGACAAAAACCCAGAAAGGATCTTTAGGCTACATGTAGTGATGACGTAATAAAATAATATAGATTTTGAGATATAGAGTAGTAGTTATGAAAGAGAGCAGTTCGATACTTAACGCGTTAGCAGATGGATGGGGGTTTTATGACAAGAGGCTCATGGAAGTCAGAAGGGGGCGACTAAGGAAATGTGATCCTATACAAGCATGCCAATTCTGAAAAAGCACCCGGCAAAGAACAAATGATTACATCAAAATATAATTATTGTCTGAGCGTTTTCACTTTCGAAGAGAAGCACCTTTAATTTCAGGACACATGGAAGAGACG
>NC_136495.1:35372382-35399882 GCF_053919585.1 Euprymna scolopes | reverse complement strand
AAGCCATTGATTTCAATTCGGGCCAGATGGTGGTCAGAGCGATTATGATGAAAAGACAGAAGGTTTTAGATACATTAAAATTAACGCCACCTTTTTCCCGTGCTCAAAATCAGAAGAGAGAGAATCAGAAAATTTTGGTCATTGGCGGCCTTTGAAGTGTTGTCACAGATTGTAGTGTCATCTGCATACATGTCTATGAATGATCTAAGAATGTGATTTGATCATTGATGAAGATCAAGAAGAGAGTTGGACTCAAGACGGAACCCTAAGGGACGCCAGCGTTGATACTATGAGCTTCTGATTTCTGCCCATCGACGACTATTTTTATAAGCCTATCAGAGAAAAACTATTTAGCTGGAAATCTTGTAAAGTAGACCTTTATGCCATGCCCTATCAAAAGATTTGGATATGCCAAGAGCTATTGCTCTAGAAACGAAGCCCTTGTCTGGAGATTCACTAATCTTGTGTGATATTTAGAATAATCGGACGAGTTTCAAAGTAGGATATTTTCTGTGCCAAGCAAAACTAACTTCTTGAGTACAGTGGTGTTATATTTGATTCCCAAGGAGTTCAACTGTTTCTCAAGATCACCAGGAAGTGAGCTAAGCGCACGAATGATGATTAGTACGATGGAAGATTTCTTATTCCACAACCTAGCAATCTTCACCCAATAAATAATTATGTTTTATCATTTTAAAATTGATATAAGTATTTTGTACAGAAAGCGGACATGGTGTCCACATTAGCTTTAAGAGTAGAATTGGGAGTATTTTTTGTTGTAAAGGAGTACTATCTCCTACTCCCTATTAATATAAATATTGTTACGAGCTGGGATAAACTAAAGCTGGGGATAATTGCCCCTTTGGACAGAATCTTAGACTGTTTGTTATTTGCTTTCAGACCTGCATCACACGCAACATGTGATAAAAAAAAAGATCAAACTTGATATCACGATATGTTATGACACGTTGTTCTGTTCATAGATGCTCTTTCCTTACTCAGCCGTTAAGCGATGCAAATGAGCCTCAAGAATGACAGAACGCAGGCTTAAAACATGTAAAAGGGATTTTAATAATGGATTTAATTCTATGGAGTTTCAGCAAAGCAAACTCAATGAGCCAAAGGTGGGGGTTGGACAGAATACAATTACGACGAACGACGAAAAGAACAAAAACAACAACAAATCGGAGATGAATGGCATCACGAAGTTATAAACATTTAACCAGGACTGGGATAAAAGGAATGTGTACTTAGCGAGATGAAGAAACACAAATAAAAGAAAAATATCGGGTCATAGAGTCCTCTGCGAGCGATTTTTCCAGGGCCACCAAAATCAACAGAGATTATACCATTCCTGTAATGATCCGGTCCCTGTTGATTTTGCGGTGAATTTCTGTGCATTTCTAGGAAGTCCAACCTCAGGCTTTGCCGTCTCTCTTTAAGAAGGGGTTAGTTTTTTGCTAATCGTTTTGTTACGTTGTTGCTCTATAATAAAGGGTTGAGTGTTTGTTGCGTCATCTCTAGTACTGGATTAGAAGAGATGACGTGTTATCTTATATATTTATGTTGTATCATGAAGGGAATCGTGTGTGAGGGACATGTATTTTCAGAACCTACCTCTGCTTCTTCGATGTTGGACCATCTGGAATTTCTCGTCCTGGAGGGAGACTTGATACCTGTTTTTGGATGAAGATTCAATCACTCCAAGACAAGGAATTAGTTCTATAGTTTATTTCACTTTCTCAGATGTCCTGCAGAAGGTGGAAAGTGAAATCGGCCTTCTACACACGGCAGCGTTCGTCCCCCCCCCCAGTGAAGAGGAGGAGACAACGGGAAGCCGTCCGTTGTCTTCTGAGTCCAAATCAAATCTCCACGATTCAGCTAACCTGATCACATGACTCGCACGCAATCCAATCAGCTGATCTTAACTTCCGGTCAACGTGTCTACACTATAACTCACCTCTTCCCTCTCTCTCCCTCTCTCTATTCCTTAACAGTTTGAGGCGCCCTCACCGGGAACTGCCGACGGGGATGTAGGTTAGAGCGCCCCTCCTTGGGAGCGCTGACTTATGAATCCCACTTTAACAGTTCAGGACCTATCAGCTTGGTGACTCTCATACAGTATGATATGACAGTTCATCAGTGTGGCTACACCAGCAACTACCTCAAGCTAGGATTGAAACTCGACAGTCAGCGCTTCTCACCGTTACGCTAGTTGACTGCTGTTCAAATGTGTTTGCGAAATTACAATGTTTTAAACATTGTCCAAAAGCCTAAGCTCTATTTGCTTACGCAAAGAGCATAACTTTGTACACTAGCGGCAGTTTTCTATTTCGCTCCCCAATATGCTCTACCTATAATAAGGAGCATATATATATATATATATATATATATATATATATATATATATATATATATATATATATATATATATGTATGTATATATATATGTGCATATATATATGTATATATATATATTTATTTATATATATATATATATATATATATATATATATATATATATATATATATATATATATCCCTAGTAAACATTCCAAAACAAAATATGTATTTATTTCCACACATAGTGTTTTATTGTTGATATAGTGTCTTACACGTGCTTTGTTGAATGGTGGAAATTAACTAGACAAATCATCAGAGACAGATTTATGATCCCCAGGAAAATACGCGCGCGCGCGCACACATATAGCGGTCTATTTGATTCTTTTCAATTTAAGCTATACTTCTAAACTTTCGTATTTAGGTCCAAAATAAAGGCAAAAAGTTATTCATAAAATATAGGAAATTTTGGTAAAATATTAAATAATAAAAAAGCAAAAAAGTTATTCATAAAATATAGACGTTATTCGTAAAATATTAATAATAAAAAACTTAAATTTAATGAGATCAAATCTGCCAACAACAATATCTTAACTGAACATTTACGAAACTGAATTTGCTAAAAAAAATCTATTCAGTTACTGATAATTTATGTAAGTAAATTAAATAAAGCAATATGAGTGTGAAATAAATATATCTTTGGCTTTGGAATGTTTACTAGCGATATATATATATATATATATATATGCTCTGAAAGTGTAAATTCATTTTTATTGAGCTTAATTAATTGGGGAAAAACATATACATTAAAGTATATATTTTTATAGTCGTATGTATGTATGTTTGTGTTTTTGTATATATATATATACACGCACATACATAAATATATTTATATTACACACACACACACACACACACACACATATATATATGTAATAAATAGCAGGAGATAGAATCCATCGGAAAAACCTCCGTTTTAAATATTTTCGCGCCAAAAGGGTGAGAACAATTTTTGTAACCATATGTTCGTATCTCACGTTTCTTTCAAAAGGTTTTCTGAATAGAAAACAGGAAAAGACATTCAATCGACAACTGTTGTCTATTTCGTATCATCAAATCGAAACAATGAAAGGGAAAGGGTTGCCGAAATGGTGCGCATTGAGATTCGTGAATGCAAGATGGCCGTCCTATGCATCGTGTTCACAAAATCCCGCAACAATTTTAAAATCCAATACCAATAATAATGTCCTTTTTCGTATTGTCTGTTGTCCTTTCGTTTTTTTCTTCTTTATTTTCTTTGCTTTTCGTATTAGTGCAATTTGGGTGCTTGTTCAGACCGTGGCCTATGACTGACAATATAAAATCGGTGACGGATGCAGTCGAAAAATAACGACCCAAAAAATAAAAACATTTAATTGTAAAGGTACAGACTAGTGAACACGCGATAACTTGTAGGCTCTAAAAAGAACGCATAATTTATAGCAAATGCATTAGAATGAAATTCTGAACTAAAACCACCCAAGTTTTAACGTTTAAAATACACTTTATTTTACACGTTTTTGTTTATAAAATGTCTTTTCAACAACATGCTTTCAATGGTGGATGCTTACATTTGTTGTTCAAGAATTATAGATAGTATAAAACAACTTCACATACATACACACATATACATATAGTCTAAAGAAGCTTTAAGTATTTTATTATGAAATATAATAATAAAAATAAATGCAGTTGAAATTTATACGGATACTGAATAATTTCAACATATCGCCGCCTTAGCGCTTGCATAAGCCATCTTTTCCCCAAGGAGTGGCACAATTAAAAAAAGGGAATTCAACAGTGGAAAAAAGAAACCTTAACTTAAATTGTTAAACAAGAAACTGGGATCATCAGCTGTTTACCATATAGCTGTTTGGAAGATTTAAAAATAAAACAGCTGTTAAATTCTTATTTCTGAATATCACTTTCCCAATAAAAAATGTAGACAGAATCCAGTAGCAATTTTACTAGTATACAAATTAAAAATTAGTAATATATATATATATATATATATATATATATATATATATATATATATATATATATATATATATATATATATATATATATATATTTCTGTGGAAAAATATTTTATTTCCTTATAATATATACCAATCCTTATTTAAGAAGCTCAATGTAATTACAGAGCAATATAATGAATGAATGACAAAAGTCTATATTTCAAAGTTCATGATGTTGACCGTCTTATAATTTATTCCTTTAATCCAGCTGACATTTACAATTCTTGACAGTATCTGTTTCGTAGCGCAAAATCAATCACTTAATTATTATATCAACCAGTGAATCTATTTTGCTCTTAACTCATTAGAGGAAATAGCAACAATCAATCCATCAAAAGAAAATAAAGTGCATTTTGACATGATTAAAGTCTGAAAATTGAAAGAGAAGCTGTAAATAACGCATAATATGTTTCCATGATGCCATTTGGAATTTCAGAAATGTATTTCATTGCAAGTTTTTATGAGATTTTTAATTCTGACTTCCACCATTCTCAGATTAGCATTTCCTCCTCTGTCATTTGGAGATTACCCCCCTCTTCTTCTATTATCTCTTCCCTTCTCTTTTCTTTCTTATTTTGATTTTCCTTCCTTTTTTCTTTCTTCTAATCCATATCTCTCTTTGATTATCTTTCCCCCCCTCTCCTTCGCTTAAAGCTCTTACAAATCTTCCTGCGAGGTCTTAACAGCCATTTTCTGATATAAGACACATGGCTAACCGCAATATCTCCGTGTGTGTCAAACTAGACTATTTGTCACCAAAAATTTCTTTCGTTGAGTAATTAATTTTTCCCAACAAAAACATATCCTATCCTGACTCTGGGCATATGCCACATCTTTGGCCAAGTGTTAACACCCCCGACTACACCTAGGTCTTGGATATGACCTTAAACTATATCCGATGGTGAGGCCTCAGCTTTCGGGCTTTGGGGAGTGTGGAGCCATCCTTTAATTGCCATTGCTCCCAGGTCCACTCTGATCCAGAGTGGTAGCACCTGTTATGGTCCCAACTATGGGTTAAATATATATTAACTTGTAAAAATCAAATATATTCTATTAAAAATTTTTTTCTTCAAAACCACTGGATTCGGGATTAAATAACCTGAAAAGGGTTGATATGCCGTAAAACAAAAACAACCAAACCGACGACAATTGTCCGAGTGCATGGAAATCGTGTTACATCTGTTGTTATATCTTAACAAGCATCGAGCTTTAGTTTTTTAAAAATTGGTATACATAAAGAATAGAAAATATATGCATAGCGTACCTTTTTAACACACACACACACACACACACACACACACACACACACACACACACACACACACACACACACACACACACACACGCGCGCGCGCGCGCGCGCGCGCGCAAGCGCACGCACACACACACACACACATTTTGAGGAGTCTAAAGAGCAGAGTATATTTTAATGTATAATAGTTCATTCAATAATACAATTAAAATAAAAGAAAAAAAAAAACAGTGCTCATTGCAATGCTCGATATAATAAGCTCGATAGGCATGTATATCCTAGAGCTATTTTAATATTAAGTAAGATGATTGATAATTTATAATTAAAATTAAAAATTAAAAATCGATTTCATAAGGAAGAACAAACAAAATCAATAAATTGTACGATCCGAAACAATCGTACAATTTATTGATTTTGTTTGCTCTTCCTTATGAAATCGATGTTTAATTTTTAATTTTAATTATAAATTATCAATCATCTTAATATATATATATATATATATATATATATATATATATGTGTGTATATATATATGTGTGTATATATATATGTATATATATATATAACTACTTAATTTACTCACATAAAATTAATATACGAAAGTATAGATTTATGCGTAAACATTACGTATTTACTTCAAAAGTGCTCAATAAGTAGGTAGAGTTAATTAGTAATTTATAAAATATATATGGCGATAAAGCTACACTGAATATTCCGCATTTCATCCACTCTAGGACTCTTCAGGCTTATGCGCATAAGCCTGAAGAGTCCTAGAGTGGATGAAACGCGGAATATTCAGTGTAGCTTAATCGCCATATATATTTTATAGATTACTATATATATATATATATATATATATATATATATATATATATATATATATATATATATATATATATATATATATATATATATATATAAGTTTTTGCATAAGTTCCCGCCGTTTCATAAAATTCTATTTTGTTCTAAAACATGTTTTGATATTTGGCAAAGTGTTATATATCATTAGAAAGCACGTGTTCTGTTCTACAAGATAATGCTAGGAGCGAAAATGGAAATTTAAAAGTGAAACGTAAAATATAATTAAAACGGCGTTTTGGAAAGTTAAAATATATAAAGTCGATTAAAGTATAGGTCGATTAAAACCCTAACCCTTACCCTTTATATATATATATATATATATATATATATATATATATATATATATATATATATATATATATATATATATATATATATATATATATATATTCAAGCAAACATTATTAAATGCAACGGAGATACTTTGCTTCATGATCTTTTTTATTTTTCGATTTTTCGTGTATTCTTTTTTATATCAAAATCGAAAATATTAATAAACGTTTCATAGGTGTTGATGTCACGAGCGCTTTCGATTCGTCCACGAATCATCTTCATATGTGGAGGAAGTAAAAATGTGAAGAATCGAAAAAGGAAATTAAAAAGTGAAAAGTAAAATATAATTAAAACCGCGTTAGGTGATGGAAAGTTAAAATATATAAAGTCGATGAGAAGTTGATTAAAATTTCTAGTATTAAAATCAGCAAGTTCGTGGGTACTGTTGGCAAAGTCCGTACCTTACGCGCTAGGCAAGACATTTTAACACATTGCTGCTTTTCTTTTTTCTATAGGCTAAAATTATGATAGTAATTACTTGACGTATTAACTATTTAAAACATATAACAAACCAAATAAATTAGTAAATTAATGTAGAGGGAATAGGATGACTATTAAAAATAAATATTAAGTGGCAAAATAAAAATAGGATTAAGTATATATAAAAATAAACTATATTATTTTTAAAGTTAAATAATAAGTAGAAATAGGTTGGTTGGTTGTTTTTGTTTTACGGCATATCAACCCTTTCCAGGTTATTTAATGCCGAATCCAGTGATTTTGAAGATTTTTTTTTTAATAGAATATATATATTTTTTTTCAGTCGGTTTCTATTTAACTCATAGTTGGGACCCTAACAGGTACTACCACTCTGGGTCAGAGTGGACCTGGGAGCAATTGCAATTAAGGGGTGGCTCCACACTCCGCAAAGCCCGCAAGCTTCTGACCTCACCATCGGATATAGTTTAAGGTCATATCTAGGACCAGTAGAGATAGGATATCAATCGTTACTATAACTATACTATCAGGTTGTTGCATAAGTTCCCTGCTGGTTTATAAAAACAATTATTCTAAAACATGTTTTGATATTTGACAGACTGTTATATATCATTAGAAATCACGTATTCTGTTCTACAAGATAATGGTCATCGTTTTTTTTTGGTCATATAATTTTTTTTTCGATTTTCAGAACCGCCAAATGGATTGTCAAGTAGATAAAAAAAAAAATCACATTTTCGACACCTTTTTCCTTTCGCTTTTAATCGAGGTCAAAAAGCAAGTGAAGTGACCAAGGATGTTTGTGCCGTATATGGAGAAAACGCTATAGCTGAGAGAGTTGTGTTTATCAGATTCAAACACGGAAATTTTAACCTCGATGACGCTCCTCGTTCCGGAAGACCAATCAGGATAGACGAAGATCAACTCAGGGTTCTTTTGATGGAAGATGGCCATCAAACATGTAGAGAATTAGGTAAAAAGATGAAGTGTGATTTTGCGACAATTTCATGCCACTTTCAGTTGATGGGATTCACACAAAACTTGGAGCTTGGGTCACACACGAACTTACTTTTGCTGTTAAAATTCTTTGATTTTGTTAAAAAAAAAATGGCGGGAACTTATGCAACAACCTAATATTATACTAAACTATAATTTTCAGCCTCTTTAAAGGCCTCTTCGGAGATAATTTCTCATACTGGTAAAATGCTGTATGATGCAATATATATATATATATATATATATATATATATATATATATATATATATATATTTTTTTTTTTTTTTTTAATGGGTGTATGATAAACACCGCCGATATGAAATGACGAATCAAATCAAGCCGCGTTCTGTTAGGAACCAATCAGAAATCAGAATTGCTCCATAAAAATATTGAATCTTGAAGCATTCCAGCAAATGATTTTTTCGTGTCAACACGAGAAGGATCTTTTGCTCTTTGCCTGCAAAATTATAAAGTCCAGGACCTGTACATAACAGTTACCCACTGAAAATTCTTCATCCCGACGAATTGTATAGAATAAACACTCATCGAAAACTCTTTTGAAATTAAACATGGCTTTCAATTTGTATTCATATTTCTCATTCGTACAACCAAAGAGTTGGGCACATGGATATAGATGTTGAGTTATTAACCCCACTGATGAGTCTGTATAAAACGAATCAAACGCTTATATATGGATATAAATAATTGATTATTAAATCATAATTATGCGTTTGTGTGTATCTGTGTGTGTACACATGTCGACAGCGAAGGTGCGTATTTCTATATATGTGTCGACAAGGTGTGTATGTGCATTTTTATGTGTCAACAGTTCATATGTATTGCTATGTGGCTACAAGGCCCATGTCTACTTCTATGTGATGATAAGGTGTGTGTGTGTATTTTATACAGGTGTCGACAAGATATGTTTGTATTTCTGCACGCGTTGACAAGGTACATTTTTGTATGCCAACAATATCGCTCATGATCAAGAGCTGATGTTTTGACTGTAATATCACACAGAATCAGTTTATCTATTGACTGGGTCTTCGTTTCTAGAGCAATAGATCTCGACATATTAAAAGCGTTTAATAGGGTTTGATACAGAAGTTGGCCCCACAAGTTTGCTATATATGGATTATCTGGAAACGTCTTCTCATGTTAAATAGCAGGAGGTTCATATTAGTAGAGATATATGGGGACATTCATATTAAAGAGAGACGGCGGGGACATATATATAACAATGATGAGGAGTAGATGCATTTATGCAGTTCTGTGGCTGTTTCTTATGAACACATATAGCTGAGGATGATTGGGTGATGTATGCACAGTTCTGATAGGAGGAGAGAGGAGAGATACATTACTTGGAAGGGGGTTACATAAAGTTCATATTAAGATGATTAGCACACTACCTTTAATTTGTGGAATGACGACACGAAGGCAACAGTTACAAAAATCGATGGTGATTCTTTATTTCATTGGACCGGTCGAATGATGATGACACGTTTTGTGTTTCCGTGGTATGGTTCGTTTTTTTTACTCTTGCCGAGTAAAATGGTCACGGGGCACCAAATCAATGTATATATTAAAAGATGACGCTGTTCATACTAAAAGAGATATGGTGGGGAAATTCATATTGACGAGAGAAGGGGACATATATAACTATGATGAGGGGGAGAGAGACATTTATACAGTTCTGGGATGTTTCTTCTTAACACATATAGCGAGGAGGAGAGATACATTACTTGAAAGGGGGTTACATAAAGTTTATATTAAGATGATTAACACATTACCTTCAATTTGTGGAATGACGACACGAAGACAACAGTTAAAAAATCGATGGTGATTCTTTATTTCATTGGACCGGTCGAATGATGATGACGTCAGGAATTCACATTTGGGATCTACATAGTTTAATGTTTTTTCCTTCGCTTCCAAAGGACTCTGACTCCAACTCTCTCTCTCTCTCTCTCTCTCTCTCTCTCTCTCTCTCTGACTAGCAGACTCAACTGTTCTGCCTCAACTCTCCGACTGCCCGACTGCTTCTAATCTGACTAATCCTAGCTCCTATATTGAGAATTGCCTTTTTGCTATGACGTCAGATGTGTGGTCCCAAAACGTGACCAACTCGCGTGGATAAGCACACGTTTGTCCAAAACACACTTCTGCAAACAAAGAATTCTCAACTAACCTATTTTTTAACCTAACCTATTTTTTAACAGTGTATTTTTAATTTGTATTGTTCATTCTTTTTAGTTGACATTTTAATTCAGTTTTCATAAAAGAACGAACAATCAATTCTTTTTACAATACAAACAATACTTAACTAAATAGAATTTAACAATAGCTAAATTCTAACATTCTAATTTCTAAACCTTGCTTACAAGGTTCGAGTCTCGGCTTATCCTAATCTCATTTTCACTTATCTAATGTTCTACTTATTTACATGGAAAGGGGACAGCCTTGTAACACTCTACGGTTCCAGGTGAGAATTGTCTGAGGATAGCGGTTTCAATCTTACCCAAAGCCGGCCAGGGGCTTACTTGGCCAAAAACGTGGTGAGAAGACATCAACTAAGGATGGCAGTAATTGTGTGACGGGACACCGGACGGTGCCGGGTGTCCCGTTCAGCTAGGTGAAGATAAGAATGCTTATGGCCGGGGGGGGGCGTGCTGATACTGTGTCAAAGATTAAGACAGGCGTTTATGAGATTTTGGGGAGACATGGTATCTGTTTCAATGGCGGAAACAAAAGAGATAACTCTGAAAATGGGAATTTCGACAAAGAGATTATTTTTATAGTTGGATCTGGCGAGAATGAGTTTTAACTAACGTAATTGATTCGGACAGTCTCGAGAATTGGGTTCCAAAATGTCTGCTCTGAGTCGGGGACCCGCGGTGTTTTAACTCAGAGACCACCAAGCTAGTTTGACAGATATGTTCACAAAACAATAGAGAAAGGGAAAAGAATAAGAAAATAGAGGGATAGAAAAAGAAATTCACAAGAGAAGAAAGAGGGGGGAATAGAAGATAATGGAGAAAAGGAAGGAAGATGCTTTTGATATAAACAACGATGGCCTACTCGAAAAAGATATAGAAGGGTTTTGGCAGTCTTTGGCTAGCGAGCGAAGCGTACACATCGGCTCTCGCCCCGCCTGGGGTCCGAGGGGCAGAAATCTCAATAAGAACTAACTTGAAAAGATCTTGTTCTTAGCTAGAGAATTAACCTGGTATCTCAAGTATACAACCTGCACCACGAAGCGCGGATAACGAAAACACGACTTTAAACAAATGTAGAATGATTGCAAATAATTATTTTATTTGGTTTAAACGAAAATGACCTCAGAGTTTTTTCTTTGTTTTTCGATTGCCGGCATAAGTGAAGATGCAGTTTATTTCAGGTATGCCCTGACGCCAGACGACGAAGACACATTCACAAAACCAGAGTGACGGTCGAAGAGGACAATGTTGCCACACGGACTTGGGGTCATGCACGTTTAACGTGCCTTGAGCAGCGGAGGTATGTTTTCCAGGGACCAGTACGAGTCTGGTCACGCTGGAGGGGTCCACCACTAGACGACGCAGGCCCGGGACATCGTCCCGTTACAATTGTTGAGAATGCAGTTAGGAGATTCGGAGTTCCTATCCCATCGCGGTTACCACCTGACGAAGGCCAGAGGAATAGCTGGCTGAAACGTCATGAAACAACAACTAAGAAAGATGAGAATGATAGTCCGTATTAAAAAAAAATTAAGCCTCGGGTTGTATTTTCGGACAACTTTTATTCCAAATGCCGTTGGAAGATTGCACGCGTCTTAGATTCTGCTTCTTCGGCATACAGGCCCAGTCGCTAGCTGACATTCACCCATTTATGGAGTATTGTTGCCACATTTGAGCTGGTGCATCTGCTACTAGTTTTTCACTCTTAGACAGAATTCAAAAGAGAGTTACCAATCTAATAGGTCCTGTACTATCAGCTAGGCTTCATCCGCTGTCCCGTCAACGGAATGTTGCATCCCTTTGCCTGTTTTACAAGTATTTTAATGGTGCATGCTCCGACGAACAACAAACACTTGTCCCACCTCAACGGAAATACACCCGACAAACCCGACTAGCAGCAAAATCCTATTCCTACACGGTAGGAATCCCTAGATGCAAAAAAGTGTTCTACTCTAATAGTTACTTCTTTCTGACTGCTAGAATTTGGAATTTTTTTCGAGTTTCTGCTTCCTTGACTGTACTGGCATGCATAAATTGAAGTGTAATGTAAATAGACATCTTGCTGCTTAACTCCCTACATAGTAACCCACTCTTTATCTGTGCCTAAATCAAAACGTGGATTCCATGAACAAAGCTTCTTAGAACTGCACGCCTGTGGAACTCTGTTCCATCTGCCTGCTTCCACCTGACTACAACTTGAATGTTTTCAAGTCCAACGTTAACAAATTCCCAATGAACCGCCTCCTTAAGTAAACATTCATCAAATCTCCACACAAACGTACTGTCCTTGCAATAACCCTTATCCCTGAGTGGCTTCCGGGCCTTGATAAGTGGTGACCACCATGTAAAAAAAAATAAATAAAAATAATGTCCTAGATAGTAGCCCCCTGTTCCTTGTTTGGCGTGAAAATGCAATTTAAGAAGTCTGAAACATACTATACGTTTCTGTGGCATTTCCCCCCCCAAATTTGAAAGCAGAATTTTATTGCATATCGTTCTTTTAAAGTGTCCTCATGTTCAGATTTTATTTTTGAAATTCACCAGCTGTGACGGTTAATATTCCAATTCCTTCTGTATTCTGGGATCATAAAACTGGACCAATCATCTCATAAGATGCATAACAATAACATACTGAATTTTCACTTGGCTATGAAAGTATGTACAAAAATGTCCGCAAACTTATTTAAGGCACCTCGTATAATGCAACATTCCAACTGCCTAACTGACCAACTGACTATTCTATTTATTCGTTTTCTATTATGCCATTTAACTCACATATTTTAACATGTGACTTTTTAATCACGTTTCCTCCACCCCAATCTGTTATTTGGAAACCTTTTTGACGTTTCTGAATTTTTGAAATGAGGATTGGCTATTCATATTATTTGGATTCATCGGACTACTGTTTTCATCTTGAGTGTGATGCGAAATGGGAAACAGTAATTATAAACAATAGATAATATATGCAAGCAATAAGTAAAAACATTAATATATACTAATAATTAGTAATAAATAGTGATATTAACAACTACAAATCAAAATAAGTTTAAGGCTCCTAAAATTCGTACTAGAATTGCCCGCAAGGACCCGTGGCGTAGTGGTTAGTGTATTTGGAAAAATCTATTGTAAATATTGATATTCTCCTGAAGGTTGAAGGTTCAATCCTCAGTGTGGGCGACCGAAAAATATAAAGTCTGACGGAACAAGAGCACGCTATCCCCTTGAAGTAAATAAAGGGGTCCGCTACAAAATTTCGTCCAGATTCCCGAGTTCGATACGATACACCTGAAGAAGGTCGGAGGTTACATCGACAGAAATGTGATAATCACACTCAAGATGAGAACGGTAGTCCGACGAATCCAAGTAATACGGAAAATATTGTTTGAGTATTTTATCATTCATTTCGTCAAAGCCACATTCCTGGTTCTTTTTGTTTATTGTTCTCCAGAACTAAATCCCCCCCCCCAAAAAAAAAACTATAAACATATTTCTCTTTGTACACAAACTAATTCTGCATACCGACAGATAATAATGTTCTTTATCTAACTTTTAATTTTTAATAATAATAGTCGATTTTCCTAAATCTACTACAAGCAAGGTAACCCGGTGTCGCCTAATCTAACAAGAGGATGGAAAGAGAGATTGTTGAATTTCTGTCCATTAATCTATTTTGCTTATCATCAATCTATAATTAGTAAAACAGCATCCCATGCAAAGTCATTGTTATACATTTGAAATTGCTACGCCGACTCATTACAAGATCGAGTTAAACGCGGCAAACGATTCTTTTATCAAAACGAGCAGCGGCTTTTGTTTGTCGTCTGCATTTACAAATGAATCGTTATTGAATTTGCAAAATTTCCTTTTCTTTTCTACAGCGTCGGAATCGTCCATTGCCGCTGCTCTGACCTTTCGCAAAGCGAATCATGTTTTTCGTTGGACACTTTACTGTGTATTCCCACGCTTCGACCAAACAAAGAACGCCAGCGAAAGTTCATTAAACGCCGAGGCATTTGCAGACAGCGCCCTTCGCCTGCGAACACAGAAACCCTTTGAAACGAAGCAGATGTCTATGAATAGGTAGATAGATTTCGACGATTATAGTAACTGGTAACGTGATAGAAATCACACACTTTATTGAGTGCGACAAATATTGATAGCTAGATGAACGGATAGTATACTATCTATAGATGTGCCTATCTATATAAGGTTAGCTATCTCTATTATATTTCTCTTTGTCTGTCTGTTCGTTCGGAAACTATTGAGCTGATTTGACTGAGATTTTGTATGGACCTTTGTTATAATAATATGAAACGAACTAAGTATTATAGTATCCGTTCGATGTACAGTTAGGATTATTTACCACAATACCACATTTACTCTAGTAGTTTTATCGAAAACTACTGGGGCGACCTGACAGAAATTTTGTATGGACCTTTATTATGATAATGTGCAGCGAACTAAGTATTATGGTATCCGTTCGATGCACAGTTAAAACTTAATAGGGATTAGTCACCATAATACCACGTATAATCTAGATTTTTACTCGGAAACTACTGGACTGACCTGGCTGAAATTTTGTATGCACTTCACAAGCCTCAACGAATTAAGTATTACGGTATTCGTTCGATGTGCAGTTTAGAAGTTATTCGGATTAATAGAGATTAGTATTTAATTAAAAAATGAGTATAAATTTAACAATATTAGCGTATGAACCGCCACATTTACACATTCAGAATTTTACGTGTCTCTACCACGTACATGTAATCAAAATATATGCACACACATACGAGACATGATACCTCCGTCTATTTTTGCACACACATTTCATATCGCTCATACATACATACACCCATATATAAATACACACAAAATTTATAACCAAACACATACGTAGCGTTGTATTTTAGTGTTGCGGGACTAATGGGTGTCGCAAATTCGAAATAATAATGATAAAAATCAAGTGTAAAATGGAGTTGAACAACCAAGCAAAGATGACTGAAACGAATGAATGAATTAAATACAAAATTTATTTATTTTTAAATTTGTAAATAAATGAAAAGAGAAGATAAGAAAGTTTCTTCTTAATTGAAAATATCTACCCGCGACTGACGTAATTGAATATTTTTGTTATGTAATGAAGAAGACAGTTCTGCGACTGAGGAATCAAAAGTTCTTTTTAGGAAGAATTAAACAATATAAAAGTCCCATCGCTTACTTTAGCGGAGAGGTAGAAAAGGGTAAAAAGTCCATTAGGGTAAAAAGTCCATCTGCACGTGGAGGAATTAATTGTCGAGCGTGCGCGCGTTTAACGTCCACGTGGACGGAGTCGATGATGATGACCATCATCATCATGCCTGGTGGTCGACTAACTCATTTGGGCGCAAAAATGCCCTTTTTATACATTTCAACCGGCTCCACGAAGACCTTCAGAAAAAAAAAAAATAATTTAAAAAATTTGTCTTCCTTGTAATCCGAATAACATTTGTGTGATGTAAGATGCTTCCTACGACGTCCGCATGAACAGGTAAAGTTTCGCGTATAAGTCCACCGAATTTGCATGGGTGGAAAAAGGGAAATGTACGCGCAGTTGAAACGATGTTTATACATCCGTGCGTGCGCAACTGGGTTTTACAGTTGGGGCAGCGCGCTATTATTCTGTTTGAGTAGATTCGACGCGAAGGCGTCGGGGCTACGATAGTAGTATGAATTTTTATTCATAAAAACCTTTTAGCTGCATGTGTACATACATGTTTCAGCTGCGATTTTATTTTAAATCCAGCTTCGTTAGGTCGTAGCAAATATACTGAAAAGGCACAATATAATTGAAATTAAATAAATAAATAATTCCCCCATCTTATTTCAAAAGGTACAATTTTTAAAAATCACTCATTAATAAGAATTTACAGTAGTTAATTTGGGTTTAATAAATTGATGTATATCCAGACCAGTTAATGAGAACGTTTTACTGATAATTATCACACGCAACAATGTAATATTTACTAGCAGGGAGCCTCGACGTTGTCCGGGATTGAATGAGGATCAACAAATGTTTCACCCTCCCATACATTTATTGTCATCGAAATCGGTGAACTCGCCAAATTTTCAATCAAATCGATTGATTGCCTGTTATAATTGGGGACTCTCACCCTCACGGTGCAGCAGCTTTACATGACCCCTCCTCCTCGCAATGTATTCATCTACGATACATTGTAGTTTACATTGAACTGTGGAGAATCTATTGTTGATTTTATATAATTATCTGTAAATAATGTTTTCACAGTTTTAAATGCAAAAATCAAGTACGATGGTTCAATTGTGCTCTAAATAGAAACATTAATTTCGAACGCGCCTCTATCATATCAAAGAGCCAACTGTTGATTTTATATGCCGGGCCTTTCTGCTTGTGTGGTAATAAAACTTCTGAAATGCGCTTGTGATGTTAAATTGTATAAGGCGTTATTTTCGTCGGCCTGTTTTTTCTTTCATTGGATATTTTCCATTATCGATTATCAATACTTACCGAAGACATTCCGATACAAAACCTATCTAAGAACATTGCCAAGCACATAAAGTACATTAGTGTGAAATTAAAAAAAAAAAAAAAAAAAAATCGGCCCAGCCGCTTAGCAGTTAATAGGGAACTCTCTCTCTCTCTCTCACACACACACACACACACACACACACACACACACACACACACACACACACACACACACACACACACACACACACACACACACACACACACACAGTTCCTTTTTATAATAGTAAAAACTGAGCAGCGGCTTGGTTCCCACAAGTTTTGGCAAATAGCAAACAGAATCCTGAACAGAAGCGTGTGCTGTATCCCAACTATCATCAATGGACCGGAGGTAATCTCGTCAGCATCAGAAAAGCCAAACTCTTTGCCAAGAACTTTGCAGCTAATTCTACCCTTTGCGACCAAGGCCGCCAACCCCCAATATTTCCTCCTGTATCAGAAAACACACTATGTGATATACGTATATCTGTACGTGATGTTGCCAAGCTAATTAAAAACCTTGATTCCAGTAAAGCAACTGGCCCTGACGGTATTCCAATTATCGTACTCAAAAAAATTTAACCTGAACTAGCGTCCATACTTACAAAACTCTTTAAACGTTGTCTTAAGGAGAATAGCTTCCCATCACCCTGGAAAATTTCATCAGTATGTCCTGTATTTAAAAATTCAGGTGATCGCTCATCCCCCTCTCAGTACAGGCCAATAAGTCTCCTGTGCGTCATGAGTAAGTTGCTGGAATCTGTGCTAAATACAGAAGTAATCAACCATCTCAACAAAAATAACCTTCTTAGTGACACTCAATATGGTTTCCATTCTTCTAGATCTACAGCAGATGTTCTTACAGTTATATCTCATAGGATTAGCAAATCTCTCGACGGAGGCAACCTTTTTAGGGCAATTGCTCTTGACATATCTAAGGCCTTTGATAGGGTATGGCATAAAGGTTTACTTCACAAGATCTTCAGCTATGGTATAGCTGGAAATGTCTTCTCAATTATTAAATCATTTCTTTCTGATAGATTCATAAGAGTAGTAGTTGAGGGGCAAAAATCAGAAGCTCACAGTATTAATGCTCGTGTCCCTCAGGGGTCCATCCTGGGCCCAACTCTTTTCCTGATCTACATTAATGATCTTCCAAATCACATCCTTACATCATTTGTAGACATTTATGCTGACGACACTACCATTTATGGTAGCACATCTAAGACAGTAAACGACCAAGTTCTCTCCGATTCTCTCTCCTCTGATCTTGATCACGTTGTACAATGGGGAAAGGAGTGGCTGGTTACTTTTAATGCATCTAAAACCAAGCTTCTCTCTTTACATCATCAACATTCTGATCCACATCTGGCATCAATTAAAATGAATGGCTCTCGTCTTCAGGAGGCCTCAAGTTTTGACAAGCTTCTGGGCTTGATCATTACTCCTGATCTTAAATGGAACACGTACATCAAATCTGTTGTCAAGGCCGCTGGAAAAATGGTGGAATCTTTCTATCGATCCGGTAGATATCTCACTGCTGATGCAATTCTCTATCTATATAAGAGCCAGGTACGTCCAAGGATGGAATACTGTTGCCACATCTGGGCAGGAGCTGCTAGAAAGGACTTGTCCTACCTTGATAGAGTTCAAAATAGACTTCGTAGCCTCGTAGGAGATATCTTTTTCTCTTCACTGCAACCTCTATCTCACAGAAGAGATGTTGCGAGTTTGTCTCTGATGTATCGTTATTTTCATGGAAAGTGTTCGACTGAGCTTCAGTCTATGGTCCCCCCTCGCCAAACTTTCACAAGAAACACTCGTCTAGCTGAAAACACTATCAATAATTTCCCCCCACTCTTTATCTGTGCCTAAACCTAAACGTAGATTCAATGAATAAAGCTTCTTTATTAGAACTGCACGCCTGTGGAATTATCTTCCGTTTTCCTGCTATCTGGCTGACTACAATATGGTTGTCTTCAAGTCTAATGTAAATAAGTTCTTGATGAGTCGTTCCATATAAGTTATCAAATTTACCGAATTTTCTTTACTAATGATTACTATATTGTCCAATTTCTACTGTAAACTCTTTAACCCTTATCCTTGAGTGGCCTCTTGGCCTTGATAATGTGGTGATGCCTGTGTAAAAAAAAGAAGATTATTAAGGCAAATTAATAAAGCAAGAAATATATCTTTTTTATCACAAATTGTACAGCATTCTAAATTATCTACTTAATGAATTAGAGTTTACTATCTACTTTATTTAACTGGTATTTAATAAATGCTCTAATTAGAAAGCTTAACCAGTAATTAATAAACATATCAATCTTGTTATTAAGCCAAACTAATAAAGACAGGGACGTAAAGATCATATCTATCGATAATAAACGGCTCACATAACAAGACTGTAAAATTATTTTTATATTCACCCCCAAACAAGGCGTATCACCACTTATACGTAAGAGGCTACTATTTCAACTAATGTCTAACAAGGTACTGTGGGGAGTTGAGCAGTGAATATCTGTTTACATTATATTTGAACTTCTGAATATTGATACAGTCAGGGAAGCAGAAACAGAGAAGGAATTCCAAAGTGTAGCAGTCCGGGCGAAGAAACTATTAGAGTAGAAGGCTTTTCGATATGTAAGAACCTCAAAAGTCAAGAGGTGTGATTTTGTTGCTTGTCGAGTTACTCTGGAATATGTATGAGATGTGTTCTAAGAGTAATGCATCCATTTTTTATTCCGCCCGAATGGATCAGAGGGGATTGCAAAGTGTATTGTTGTCATGACTGAACTTATGCATTCATGACCTGAAAGTTTTATCTCTCTGTTGCAGATATTGACGGTGTGAGTCTCTAAGAAAGTACCCCGTGCAATAGACGTGCGTCAGAGCAGTGATATGTCCTTGGATTTCTGGCAAAGGTGCATTAAGAATGGTGACCACTATGTAGAAAATATATTCTGGAACATAAACGGTCGCTCGTTTTAAGGGTACCACTATCGTTTTCATAGCTCTTCAATTTTCCGAGTTAAAAAGTTATTGCGACTATCCTCGTATACCAATGTTTTTGGCCTCTCTCTAAGAGTGAGAGTAGTGATAGATAAATTAGACACACTTGTCTCATTTTCAGTATATTATTAGAAAGAGAGTATTGTGCAAAAAATAAAAGTAACAAAGTCAATTGTAATTTATGTTCAGTCAAAAAAGTATTTGTAAAAAGTATTTGTAAAAATACAGAGAAAAGGTTTTCGAAAAAGTGATTTTTTGTTTTTTTCTATTTTTTATTTATTTTATTTTATGTTATTTTTTTTTATTTTAGTAAAAGTTTAATTTGTTATACATTAGTATGCTAAACGTGTTCACGCAAACAAAATGGATTTCTTCGCTCGGGACAATTTTTAAAAAAATATAAATCTGGGCTTGTGAAAAGTTGTTTAAAGTCAAATTCCGGCAAGTTTAGAGACAAAACGTTTCAATCTTATTTTTATCGCCGATTTTGTAAATATATTCGCAATATTTTGTTCTGATGCTATGTACTTTACGATAATGGATTCTTTTTTTTTACTTAATTTCTTATGAAGTGATATTTAATATCTATATGTATAGATCTTTGGTGAATTACCGTGTACTGTACTAAGAATATGCTGGCTGACTATCACAATCAATTACTACGGGAGTTTCAGTTAATTCTGGTTATAAAACAGTCTTTAAAATAAATGTTAGATATAGCGCTTCTTGTGTAGAATGTGTAAGCATGATAAATTCTGCCTCACAAGTAGAGAGAGAGAGAGAGAGAGAGAGAGAGAGAGAGAGAGAGAGAGAGAGAGAGAGATACAATCTACTGCTTTTTAGATTTCCATAAAAAAATTAGGCCCATCTTTTGATAATCTAAAACAATATCCAATTATACTTTTCAATCTTCATCGTTTCCCCAATCTAAATCTGAAAACCCCTCTAATTTTAGGGGATTTGTTGATTTTCTAAATACTAAATGCTGTTGCTTAGTTCCTTTTAAATAACGAAGGACATGTTTATCTCTGTTTAAATCATTCATTGTCGGTCTTGATAATTTATTGATAGTTTTGTTACTGTGTAACATATGCCAGATGTCGTAGCAGTCATTAAGTATATAAGGGTTTCTATTATCTCTCGTTGTAGTTTATCGTCAATTATTTCAGATTCTGTGTCTATTTTTATTATTTTCGACCGGCGTAAAGTGTAGAGCGTTTCTTGCTTTCTTGCAAATTTTAACAGAATTTTATCAATGTACCTCGATTGATTCATTTTAATAATTCCTTTTTCACGAGTAAAATGTATGGCCAGAAAACGATGAGATCAGTCATTTTTTAATTTTTAAAAATTAAATCTGTTCTTAACATCGCTTAACATTATGTCATAATTTGATGCAATTAAAATGTCATCGACCCATAAAACTAAAATCAGTAATTTATTGTCTTTGCTTTGGGTATACAAACGGGGATCCACTAGACATTGTTTGAATTGTTGTTTAATCATATAATCATGAAATACTGTATTCCAAATTCGACCGCTCTCTCTCTCACACCATACAGTGGTTTGTTAAGCTTCCACACGCAATTGTTATATTTCATTATAAATCCCTCTGGATGAGTAATATTAATTGCACGGTCTACCGGGGCATGTAATTAAGCATTTGTACGCCCGTTTGATAGATGTTAAGATTATATTGCGATGCGATTTGCAATAAAATTCTGATTGTCGTTAGGTTTGTAGTCGGTGAAAACGTAGAAAAATATTATATACTGCAAATTTGAGAGTATATTTTAGCAACAAATCTAGCTTTGTTCTGTACGCCTGACGTTGTAGTCTTTTTTGTAAAGATCCATCGAGAAGAAATGTTTATCCTTTAGGAGAGGCATCACCGAATAGATATTATTTTCTGTTAAAGCATCTATTTCGCTTTCCATTGCTATTTTACATTGCTGACAATGTTCGGAATTAATTGCTTCGTTAAAGCTTTTTGGTGTATTATCCATGGTCGACGTGGTAGTCTTCCAAATTGTCGACCACAAAAAATTCGGGTCGCGGTCTACTTCTTTTTGAGTAACGTTCTGATGATTTTTCGACTTTAACATCAGCATCATTGCTGTCATCATTATTAATACTCTTGCCCTCGTCTACGGCAATTTCATTGTCGTCATTTGTTTTATGAATTTAGGGGAAATATTCATCCTCTTTATATGATGGATTTTTGTCTTTGAAATTAAATGTATCTGTTAATTTTACACATCGAATTCTTTTTGTTTTATTATGGGAGTAGTCCGCAATTATGAAGAAAAGATAAATTTGTTCCCTTAGTTGTGCTAAAGTATTTTCCACATTGTAGGTAAGCATGTTATTGGTCGGTAATTATTTGAGATATTTCCTTTTTCCGTGCCTTTTTGCATCAGTGTGGTTCTACCTTTATTCATCCATTCTGGCACGTCTGCTTCATAAATACATTTTTCCAGGTTCTATTTTAGTCTTTCATACAGTGTTGTGATTTTATTAAACCAGTACGGGTGTATTCCATCGTTTCCTGGTGCTCTCCAGTTTGCCAATTTTCAGAGGGTTGTCTTGAATGTTTCCTTGTAGATTTCCTTCTCTTTCCCTTTCGATTTGCTGTGACTCTTCATTCATGTTTTTCAATCATCCGGCATCTCTATTATGATCCTGTTGCTCTTCTCATATATGACTCCAGTTTTGTTTCTGTTGCGTCCAGTTGTTCTGTTCGTGATTTTCCTCCGTTCACATTCTGATAGAATTGGTTTTCATTGTTTTCAAAGGTCCTAGTTTGCTTTCATTGTTCAGGTTTGTATCGGTATCGTCTTAATCTCCGTTCTTTTGCTGCTATTTTTTGCTTCAATTCTTCCTGTTTCTTGTTGAGTCTCTCTTCGCTGGTCACATGTGTACTTTTCAATATTCTTCTTGTCGTTTTCATCTTATTTGTCACTTTGATTTCTTTTTTAAGTTTGTTGATCTAGGTTTCCAGCCTTACTTCCCATCCAGGTTTTGTGAGTTTATTTTCTTTCCCTATTTCTTTTTTCCTTTAAACTTCATATCTACGGTCTTGGCATCTGTTTAGGTCTGTAATGGCATTTGTTAGGATGTATGGGAGGAGTTTGTTCACTTTCTCTGTCTCAGCTTTTAGTTTCTTCCACTCTTGGTTTCTTAAGGATGGAAGCTTTATTTTTCTTTGTTCATAAGTTGCTTGACATTCTCTGCTTCAGCTAATTCATTTTCGTTAAGTTTCGTTGTTTCATATATCTCGGTCTTCATGTTTCTTGTATCCAGATTTTGCTGGTCTTCTACATCTGCAGTTCCTAAGTTTGGAGATCACTCGAGAGGCGTTTCTTGGTCTGTTCCATTTGTCTTTTGTTTTAGGTCACTCAGTTCTGGATTTGAAAGCCAACCTCTTTTGAGGATAAGTGACTTCTGTAATAGCATTCAATTACCAGCTTATTCTCATTTTTTGTCCATTTCTTCTTTCGGTTTTTGGGTCAATGTTGGTTAATTTGATCCTCCTGTGTTTTATCTATACTATTTTGGTATTTAAAATTAGAGTGGATACTTACGCGTTCTGTGTCGGTGACATTGTTTGTGAAATTAGAAGAGGAGCCAACGACCGAGTACCCCATTCTGGCCACCGAGAGAGAGAGAGAGCACCTGGCGTTCATGACACCCAGATCTTTCTTCTGGGTTCCACGTTGCGTATTATTTGTAAGTTGCATATTTCATGGTGTGGTGTTTGTGGCAACGCCAAGTCAAGAATTGTTCTGTCACAGGGATAATGTTTACATCACACGTAGGTGAGAGGCATTGTGCACCATTACACCTACATAAAGAACATGAACAGACGATACAAAGACGAGGAAAAAGAAACAACTAAGTACTGTACTTAGTATAAGTCGAAATTTGTCTTCTGTAAAAGAAGTTTGAAGATAGGTACCATTTACGCGGGAGAATGGGTGGCATTATTCATTTTTTTTTTTTTAACCCGTAGGTAATAATTTTTTTTTTTAAAGAATTTTTGGGATGTTGGGAATTCAAACAAAGATGTCACATAGGCTAAATTAAAGAAATAATTATTAAAATGCATGAAATAAATAAATAAATAAATAAATAAATAATTTCTTTTTCCGATTTTTCGGGAAAAACAAGACAAAAGAGTCCGACATGCGTGCTTAAATAACAATATTCTTTGCATAGTAGTAATGGCGCTTTGGCGTTCAACCCAAATGCATTTGAAATGCATTAGTTGACGGGTCACTAAGGCCAGCCTACAAGGTCTGCCGGTGATAGCGAATTTTCCTTATATATAGCAGTCGAAAATGAACAGATACACCGGTTTTAATAGGAGGGGGAACTACCTGCCTGTAGGTATTATCATTTTGAGTAAGAGATTCCATTTCTTCTAATAGAATTTCATTTACAACCAGATATATGGCAAAACACCATATTCATTAAACTTATTTCTAAGGGAGTTAATGCACGGACTTTTTTTTGGGAGTTGTTGTTGTTGTTGTTGTTGTTTTTCTTCTTCTTCTTCTTCTTCTTCTTCTTCTTATTATTATTATTAACTTCACAATGTTCACCGGGGTTTTCCACCACCACCACCACCACTGAGAGAGTAGTCCAGTGAACATGACAACGTAACGTCACTTCCTGATCAACTTGTAGGTATAGAAAGTTTCCGGTATGCAACCACGTGGTCACGCTAACAGGCATAAAAAATATGGCTACCGATTGTGTTACTGATTGTCCATGGCTACCAATATGTGTTACCGTATAAAGAGAAAGAGCAATTGTCCATTTAGATAATAATTATTATAATTGCACATTGGGATAATTTTTCACTGAGTATTTCCAAATATTTTAAAGTTAGCATTTTTCACGCCAGTTTTTTTTATGATCGGTGGATTTTCAATATTTTAGCACCGGGCGTGATTTATTTCTTTGAAATATATTTAAAACTTCAAGTTTTTGTTTTTTTTATAACATTTTAATTGTAAATAATTTACATGACGAGTTTGTATTACTATACACATAGATTCGAAAAAGTTGTCAAAAACGAATGTATAACAAATAAATGTTATCAAAGGCAAGATAAGTTACTTTTCTACCAAACTGGATAAAATTTTAGTGTTTTTATTTAATGTAAAGTGTTTATCCGGCTCGAAAAACATACAGTGTTTACCGATGTATTTGAAAAATGCAAATGACGGCATGCTTGCTGTTGCACACAGTAAGTTTGGGAAAACGAGTTTAAATAAAAAAAAAATATACAAAATACTGTTAGAAACTCGCTCAATATATGTTACCGTGACATAGGCAGACATATATTTGGTGGTTTTCTAACAGTATTTTGTATAATTTGTTTGTTTAAACTCATTTTCCCAAACTTACTGAGTTCAATAGCGAGCATGCCGACATTTTTCTTTTTAAAATATATCGATAAACATTTTATGATTTTCGAAGCGATTACACGTTTTAAATTGAGTAAAACCACTAAAGACTTTTCCAGATAGGTAGACGAGCAACTTATCTTGCCTTTGATAACATTTATTTGTTATATATTTGTTTTGTTTGACAACTTTTTCGAATCTATGTGTATAGTAATACAAACCCAAAATTTAATTTAACTTGGAAATAATATTTAAAATACACGTGCGTACACTGCACAAGCACCCTTATTATTATTATTATCATTATTATTATTATTATTATTATTATTATTATTATTATTATTATCATAATAATAATTCTAATAATAATTAAAAAACTGGTGTAGATAACATTGACTGGCGCCACACCAACTAGTTGTGAAAGGTCAGAGAGGATGGAAAGACCGAGATGGGACAGTACTAACCAAATCTCCACTTGAAGTGTACAGTTCAAATCTGACATCTTGGGGAGGCATGTTGTCACCCCAACCCCAGGAAACACCAATGGCCGATGCCAACAACAAATCAGTGGCAACGACTGTTGCGATAACATGCAATCATCTGCACAAGCGGTCCAGAAGTGAAGAAGACTAGAAATCTGGGGAGACTTGTTGTCACTTGGTCTCCAGGGAACACCACAGCTTACTGCCCCTACATTGACCAAGGTGTTATATGTGGGGTTGCCCCCCCCCCCCACATATGGTCTTTGCTTGCAGTATCTGCCGGAACAGATACTACACTTTCATCTTGACCAAAAGGCCAAGCACAAAAGTATTACGGACAGACCGACAGACAGGCCGACCGCCACACCGACCGACGGATTGATGGAGTGACTTATAGACTCGCTTGCACGCAACTAAAAATTACTTTTGTATTATTATTATTATTATTATTATTATTATTATTATCATTATTATCATTATTATCATTATTATTATTATCATTATCATTATCATTATTATTATTATCATTATTATCATTATTATTATTATTATCATTATTATTATTATCATTATTATTACTATTATTATTATCATTATTATTATTATTATTTATCATTATTATTATTATTATCATCATTATTATTGTTATTATTATCATTATTATTATCATTATTATTATTATCATTATTATCATTATTATCATTATTATTATTATTATCATTATTATTATCATTATTATTATTATTATTATCATTATCATTATTATCATTATTATCATTATTATTATTATCATTATCATTATCATTATTATTATTATCATTATTATCATTATTATTATTATTATCATTATTATTATTATCATTATTATCATTATTATTATTATTATCATTATTATTATTATCATTATTATTACTATTATTATTATCATTATTATTATTATTATTTATCATTATTATTATTATTATCATCATTATTATTGTTATTATTATCATTATTATTATCATTATTATTATTATCATTATTATCATTATTATCATTATTATTATTATTATCATTATTATTATCATTATTATTATTATTATTATTATCATTATTATCATTATTATCATTATCATTATTATTATTATTAACATGAACATGAACAGACGGTGCAAAGACATTTTTTGTAATGATAATGATGCCACTGAGAATCCTCTTGAAGAGAGAAAAACTGGGATATAACTTTGGATCTGGTGGCAGACGCCTCAACCATCTACTGTTTATGGATGATTTGAAAATATTCGGTAGAAATGAAAAGGAGAGACTGGTAGAACGTTTGAGTACATACTCAGAAGACATCGGGATAGAGTTTGGGATTAGTGAATGTGCGGTGCTGGTGATGAAAAGAGGAGTAAAGGTTCATTCGAATGGAATAGTGCTGCCAAATGGAGAAATCATGAAAGAAATAGAAGATACAGGATATAAGTATTTGGGAATGCTGGAGGGTGTAGGCATCATGAACAAGGAATGAAGGAGAAAGTCAGGAAGGAGTATCTTAGTAGAGTGAAACTAATTGCAAACTCGAAACTGTAT
>NC_136495.1:35252382-35367382 GCF_053919585.1 Euprymna scolopes | reverse complement strand
TAAGACAATAAACAAATATTAAAATTAAACTTTTTTTTTAATCAAAATGAATATTTTTTAATCAAAATGAACAATATTTTTTTTTAATCAAAATGAATATTTTTTAATCAAAATGAATATTTTTTAATCAAAATGAATATTTTTTAATCAAAATGAACCACAATATTTTTTCAAAATCAAAAACAATATTTTTAATAAATTCATGAAATATTGCACAGTAAAAAAAATAATTAACCTAAAGAAAAAAATCATGTTTCTTATTTAAGATTATTTCACCACATAACAAAAATAACATGCAAAATCATTTTTTTTATATCCATATTTTCAGTTTGTTAAAATACGTGGGTTTGTATTACTGTACACATAGATTCGAAAAAGTTGTCAAAAAACAAATATATGACAAATAAATGTTATCAAAGGCAAGATAAGTTACTTTTCTGCCAAACTGGATATATTTTTTGTGTTTTTATTCAATGTAACATGTTTATTCAGCTCGAAAAACATACAGTGTTTACCGATGTATTCGAAAATTCAAGATGGCGTCTCACACCCTCTTTAACACGGTAAGTTTGGAAAAAGGTGTTATAAATAAAAAAAACTATTCAAAATACTATTAAAAACCCGCCGAATATATGTCAACCTATGTCACGGTAACATATATTGAGCGAGTTTTTAACAGTATTTTATCCGGTTTTTTATTTATAACATCTTTTCCCACACTTACCGTGTTAAAGAGAGAATCAGACGCCATCTTGAATGTTCCAATACATCGGTAAACACTGTATGGTTTTCGAGCTGAATAAACATGTTACATTGAATAAAAACACGAAAAATATACCCAGTTTGGTAGAAAAGTAACTTATCTTGCCTTTGATAACATTTATTTGTTATATATTTGTTTTTTTGACAACTTTTTCGAATCTATGTGTACAGTAATACAAACCCGTTACGTTTCTACCAAACTGGATATATTTTTCGTGTTTTTATTCAATGTAACATGTTTATTCAGCTCGAAAAACAGTGTTTACCGATGTATTCGAAAATTCCAGATGGCGTCTGATTCTCTCTTTAACACGGTAAGTGTGGGAAAAGATGTTATAAATAAAAAACCGGATAAAATACTGTTAAAAACTCGCTCAATATATGTTACCGTGACATAGGTTGACATATATTCGGCGGGTTTTTAATAGTATGTTGTATAGTTTTTTATATATAACACCTTATCCCAAACTTACCGTGTTAAAGAGAGAATCAGACACCATCTTGAATTTTCGAATACATCGGTAAACACTATGTTTTTCGAACTGAATAAACATGTTACATTGAATAAAAACACGAAAAATATTTGGTAGAAAAGTAACTTATCTTGCCTTTGATAACATTTATTTGTCATATATTTGTTTTTTGACAACTTTTTCGAATCTATGTGTACAGTAATACAAACCCAATTACGTTAATGAAATGAAATGAAAAGACCACGAGTGAACGCGCGTTTTTTTTTAGTTTAGTTTCATATATATATATATATATATATATATATATATATATATATATATATATATATATATATATATATATATATATATATATGTATTTTTAAATTTTATCTTTCTAGCTTTAAAAAAAAGTTTAAAAATTTTATCAGCCGGCATAATTTATTTTTAAATATTGAAAAATTTCAGGAAAATTAATTTTTGCTAGATTTTTAAAACACGTGTTTTAAAGAATCGATGTTGTCTCGCATTTTCATTAGTTTTGTATGCTGTAAAAAATTTTTTTTTAATATTAGCAATTTATTTGAAGCTTCTTCTTTTGAATGGTAAAAAAATTAGGCTGATAATATTGAATTAAATTATAGTTACATCGTGTTAAATACAGGGGGGGGGGAGCACGTTAAAACTTACTTTGCTGAATGGAAATGGTGTAAAATCTTTTTTTTTTTGACTGCATTATAATTCTTTATCTTTCGGAAATGAAAATACTGTCACTTTTTGGTCCTTTATGATAATTTACTCAGCAATTTGGAACGATGCACCGTGAAGGCATTTTAATAAAAAAAGAAATATTACACTGACTCCAAGACGTTACGAGTGTCTACCGGTGACTACCGGTAAGGACTATCCGTGATGACGTCAGCAGATTAAATTATTTTTGCCCACCGGCCATCTTGTCTTTTAAGACGGTCTTGATTATATACGGTCTTGTATTTTTTTAAAACTAATTTTTAATGCCATATCCCGGGGTTCTACTGTAGTAGTAGTAGTAGTAGTAATAATAATAATAATAATAATAATAATAATAATAATAATAACAACAACAACAACAACAACAACAACAACAACAACAACAACAATAATAATAATAACAACAACAATAATAATAACAATAATAATAACAACAACAATAATAATAACAATAATAATAACAATAATAATAACAATAATAATAACATTAATAATAACAATAATAATAACAATAATAATAACAATAATAATAACAATAATAATAATAATAATAATAATAATAATGGCTGTTTTTTAATTGTTATTTTTGATGTTACATAGGTTAAATCAAAGAAAGAATAATTAAAATGCATGAAACATATAAACTATTTCTTACTTGCATTTTCCGATTTTTCTTCTCTCGATCTGTATATGTCTGCATAAAGTACCGTGCGTGTATGTATATCGGTATATATTTGTATTTGCATTTGAAACGTCTCGAGCGGTTTCACCAGATGTGCCTACGGCAAATCTTAGGTGTGGGTTGGCAAATGTATGTCAGTGACGTGGAGGTGCTTGAATGGACCCAATGTCAAAGCATTGAAGCTCACATTATCAAACATAGACTGAGATGGAGTAGACATATTGTGAGGATGTTAGACAGTCGACTGCCCAAGCAACTCCAAACAACGAGGGAAGACGTCTGGCTCAAAAGCCTAAAATGAGATTCAAAGATTGTTTGAGGTCCACCTAAAAAATGTGCGATAGATGAAAGAACCTGGGAGAGTCTTGCTTTGGATCGCGGAGAGTGGAGAAGGACCTTGCGGAGAGGTGTGGGCAAGTTTGAGATAGATTGAACCCAGTATGAGCGGCTGAAGCGTGATATCCGGAAAGGGAGAGTGAAAGGAGCCGTGGATGGGCGGGGGCGCCAAATTGGTCTGAAGTGTGAGGTGTGCGGAAGATTATGTCTGAGCAGAGCTGGACTGATGAGCCACCAGATTACTCATCGGTTCAGTGGGGTCACAAAGCAGTCTTGTGTTGCCAGAGCTAACCTGTGTCAACTGCGGGCGGACGTACAAAACAGCAGGTTGTTTGAAGCGGCATTTGATTATACATAGAAGAGAACATCAAGAACGTGCTGCTACTGGCGCACATGTCTGCACAATGTGTGCCAAAGGATGCCAGAGTTTGGCAGGGCTTAAAAGCCACTTTCATGCGGCCCATCACTGAATATTTTCATGTTTCTGTATACCCTTTTATTTGGTGCTATACCAAATAATAGCAATGTTCAAAAACGAATTTGCTGCCATCATATATTTGTATATATATTTAAAAAAAGACTTGAACAATTGGATTAAAAATGGCTTCTTTTTACACGCATATTACACTAATATATTTATATATATTTTTTCTGACCAATAAAAATAAAGATAAATCTCCAAAATAAATAAAACAAAAGGGGCAAAATAAATAATTATTATTTTTATACTATTAAACTAAATTGAGTCCGAAAGGACTTTTTCATTATATTAAAAAAGATGGATGTTAAAATGTTTTTGCTAAATAGGGAGGGTATGGCTCCCAGAATTTGGACGATCTTATTTATAAATACGCGTTAAGACAATCAACCCATGAGAAGCCTCCGACCTCATTATAAAAATATCGAATCTTGGATTCCAGTTCGCTATCAGTCTTCGTCTTGACACGACTGACCCACTGCCGATCGGGACTGCACTGATTCTTCGTCGACTGGATCTACTGCAGCCACCTTTGTTCTACAGAATCGTTCAACATTCGAGATCGTAACTGCATTGATTATTCGTCAATTGGATTTACTACCGTCATCTTTGTTCTACAGAATGGCTCAACACTTAACAGGTTATGAGCCCAGCCATCGACTTTATTTTGACGGATCGAAATCTAAATTCGAATTGTGGCAGGTGAAATTCCTGGGGTATTTAAGGATACGAAAACTACACAAAGTTATTCAATCTCCACCAGAGAATACTAACGACACTGAATTCATCGAAAAGTACGCAACTGTTTTTGCAGAACTGATTCAATGCTTAGACGACAGAAGTCTATTTCTGATTATAAGAGATGCCTTGGATGATGGACGTAAAGCGTTATATCAGTTCTGCGAAAACAGTAGCGAATCTGTTGTTTTGAGTTTAACTGACCTGACGCGCGCGTTGTGCTACCCTTTGAAATTCTTTTCTTTTACTCTAGCTATTTTGTTCGTTTGTTTTTTGTCACCTGATGATGCTCCGACGAGGAATCGAAAACGTTCGTGATACATATGGAACATATATATTGTTTTTCGATTTTTAATAAGAAAAATCGTCACAAAAATTGAAAAAGAAGTATATTTAAGCAAGTGAATTCTGTTTGGTTAAATAAAAGAATGTGGCCAAAATGCACACATATTATATATATATATATATATATATATATATATATATATATATATATATATATATATATATATATTAGAAATCGTTCAAGATGCAAGGAGCCAACAATACTACTTCAAGGTAAAAAAAACCCCAAAAAACTTGCCAACAATAAGTGTAAGATGGAATAGATTCTGATCCAGAAAACAGCAATTCTTCCTTCTTTGTCAGAAACATAGTTCATAGAATATGAGGACTAAAGGACAATATAACGAAAGCAAGAGTTCCTAGTTACAATGCCTCCCCACGGGACAGAGTTAGACACCCGGGTCGTTTTTTAACGTGAAGAAAAAGAACAAAAATTAAAAATGGTCTCAGTCGTGAAGTATTTCTCCTCCACTGACAGCTGAAAGTACTTTGTACTCCCTTTAAATTAAAACCTGGGATCGAGTTAGTAAGTAATGCTTGTTCAAACTCGAACCAGAAATAAATGTTCTTCTTACTTACATCTTCATAATTTTCCACCCCTTCTTTATTTTTTTCAACTGAAAAAACAAAACAAAAACAGAACAAAACAAAAACAAAACAAAAAAAAAAACGATGTGTTCCTCTAATCGATCCATTTTGAAAATATAATATTGTTGTTGTTGTTGTTGTTGTTGTTTTCGCTTATCTTTGTTTTATTTAGCTGTTTTGTTTACCTTGATCAAGTGATGCACGATATAAATAGAGTATTCATATATAAGTAAAATATATATAATACAGTATTAATTTATCCAAAATTAAAAAAAACCCCTCATATTTGAAAGTCCATGTAATAAAGAAAACCTGGTGTTATTTATCCAGGAGTATGAACTTTTTACTTTTACTTCGGATGAAAAAAAAAGAAGAAAAACAAAACTTAAAAACCCCCTTCTCTGATGAAGGATTTAAAATCCGAAATTAATTAAAAAAATAAAAAAGAAAAGAAAATTCTTTTATTTGCATCTAAAAGTGTATTCTAAAACAGTTTATCTGTTCATTCTATATTTTTCATTTCAAGATGCTTCTAATTGGCATATACATAATACCCTAACTCTAGCTTAATCGCTGAACTCTGAAGACTAATACTAAAACTAATACGAATACCTTAGTAATACTATAATTATCACAAGGTTTCCACTAAAATACCTTACTAAATATATCAGAACACACACACACACACACACACACACACACACACACACACACACACACACACACACACACACACACACACACACACACACACACACACACACACACACACATATATATATATACCAGCAAAAGTATCCGTCGTTGACTGGGTTCAAAAACAGCCTACAGAAAATGGACTCTGATTTATGAAAGTATGATAGGTCATGAAAAGGAAGGGTTGTAAAGAGATAGCTTCGAATTTGGGGGTATCAAAACCAAAGAAAAATATGATGAAAGTAAAAATAAAATAGATGAACCCCATAATTTATTATACCATACCTGTTCACACTGAAACACTTATCACAATATTCTGTGGAACTATATTAAAAAAACCTTGTTAAAATTTGTGACATATTTCCATTCTATGGAGGTCAGGCGCGAACGAACACCCTATAATTTTATTATACCATATTTCTTCAAACTGAAACATAATTATCAAAGTATACTTACACAGATAGATATGAAAGTATTTATTAAAGTTTTTGCCTATTTCCATTCTATGGGGGCCAGGAACGAACGCAGACCCCCACAATTTTATTATACCATCCCTATTTAAGTTAAAACACACTTATCAAAGTATTATTATGTACATCTATATCAAAAACACTTGTAAACGTTTTTTTTTTTTAATTTTTAAATTTTTTATTTCCATACTTTGTGGACCAGGCGTGTACGCAGACACCACAATTTTAATGAATCATCATTATGCCAGATCAAACATACCCATTCCTGTGCCTCGATACATCTTCTATCATTATATGTGATCAGTTTTCTATAATAGTCAACCATATAGGAGCCTATTCGTGACCACACACACACACACACACACACACACACACACACACACACACACACACACACACACACACGTTCAGCTTTATATTATAGATAAAGGGGAAGAGTGGGGATATAGAAAGTGTAGTTCATTGTTAAGTCCGGTAATATTATCGCGTTTGATAAATTTGTTTTTACAGATAAAAGCCTATTTCAGAAAATATTATATCGGACGTATAATATAAAAAGTCCATTTACCGATTTGGCCTCCTGTCTCCTCCCAGGAACACCACTTGACCGCCGCTGTCGACATATTAATCCACTACTAACAGCTATAAAAATGGACTCTGGGGAGAAAGATACTCTCAGGTGGAGTCAAAAGCATTTCTAGCGCGTTCAGGGAAAACATTAATACGTTCTAACTGCCGCAATTCCCCCGGGAGGAAACGCGCACAAATTAACCTGCCACGCCATTACCGACCCAACTGGTGCCCGATCACAATGTTTTATCGAAGACGGAAGAGGTCTTGTTAAAGTCTCGTTTGAACCGAACTCAAAAACTAGCGACACGAGCTGTTTGTTGATTTGTACATTTTTTACTAGGGGTTTATCACTTATCAAGGCCAGAAGACCACTGGAGGATAAGGGTTAATGAGTGTCAGGTGGCCGGTGAGACAACACCGTGATGATCGGCTGTGGTGGAAATTGGGTATAATTTGATTATTTAAGAGGGCGGCTCAACAAGAACTTGTTTACGTTAGATTTGAAAACAACTATGTTGCAGGCAGCGAAAAAGCAGCCTCCCGGTATAGAGTTCCATAGGCGAGCAATTCTATGAAAGAGACTTTGTTTATGGAATTTATGTTTAGTTTCATGCATAGATAGAAAGTAACGGAAATTGTTAACAGTGGTTTTAAATAGACGAGTGTTTGTTGTGAATGTTTTGCAGGGGGGGGGCATAGATAGAAAACACTAGAAGATGACCTCCAATCTGTAGTTAAATGGGGTACGATCCTACTGAATTACGATTTCCAGCTACAACATCTAGCATCGAAAAAGATTTGGCATGCGGAGGGACTTTCAAGACTGATACCACAGAAACATAATTTGGAAGAATCAGTGATTGCAGCAATTCGAACAAACGTCGAAGTGAAAAATATGGTAGCAAACATCATTAAAGAACTACCGGTAACATTGTCGGACATTAAAAGAGAAGCCGATAAAGATGAATATATAAGTGATATAAAAGAAAAAATTATAAATGACAAAAAGGTTCAGGAAATTTTTTCCATATGTAACGATGTGTTATTATATAGCGAGAGAGTAGTAATACCTAAAACGTTGCAGAAGAGGATCCACACAGGACATCCGGGGATAAATCGGATGAAATCTCTAATGAGAAGCTACGTATGCTGGCGTAACATGGACGTCGACATAGCTACAACAATAAATAGATGTGAAGGATGCCAGTTAGCGGCAAAATCCTCACCTATAGTACACAAACCTTGGCCGAAAACCGACTACCCATGGTCGAGAATCCACATGAACTTCGCTGGTCCAGTAGGGGAAAATTACTACTTAATTGTAGTAGATAGTTATACAAAATGGCCTGAGGTAATGCGTTGCAGGAATCCAACAACGAACAACTCAATGGGATTCCTACACGAGTTATTTGCACGATTTGGTGTACCAGACACACTGGTCACTGACAATGGAACTCAATTCACATCCACATACTTTAAGGAATTTTGTGACACGTTCCAAATAAAGCATATCACTACTCCGCCGTATCATCCAAAATCAAACGGCCTCGCGGAGAGGTTCGTGGACACGTTAAAACGAGCGTTGAAAAAGTCCATAGGGATACCAACGGAAAAAGCTTTGCAACAATTTTTGCAAATATATAGGATAATACCGCACCCTAATACCCCGTCAAACATATCACCAGCTGACTTAATGTTTGCCAGAAAGGTGAAATCAGTCTTTGATAAACTATTGCCAAGACAGGCAATTGTCCGAAACACTACACACATGATAAGAAAGAAATATAACTCGGGAGATCGAGTATATTTCAAGTGCTGCAGGAATAACACTCCTTACTGGAAATGTGGAGTAGTGGATAAACGCATTGGTGATTGTACATACATGATTAAAGGTTCACAAAATATACATAAAAGGCACCTGAACCAAATAAAAAAACGCCACATTCAAGATGGTGATTATACAACAGCAGTCGAAGGGGAGGAAACCATGGACATCATATACGAATCCTTTAATTTGGAACCGCCTCAAAATACACCTGAACCCCGAAGGTCAGGTATAAAAAGAAAGTTTAATGAACCATTAATGTTAAATCCCAAGAGAAAAAGATATTGAAATCTGTGTGACTTCAAATCTTGGGAGAAGGGTGTTGTGATCGCACACATTCATTTTCATATGTGGACAGTAATTACACATAAATAGGAAGACTCAGTTAGTCTGAGTGTGTGTTCACCAGAGCCACCGAAGGCCGCCGAGAGCAGATATGTTTCTCCGGCAAAGACTCTCTTATTTGATACCATTATGTAAATATCCTGTAAATATACATTTTCCTAATACACTTCTTTGTTTGTTGGGTCGTTATTTGTATTGCTTTCTACGTTACTTGTTTTAAACCTGCAAACTTAACAGTAACATAAACCCTCTTTTATGAATGAAAGATCCCATGCACACACAGTATATATATATATATATATATATATATATATATATATATATATATATATATATATATATACTAGCAGAGGTTACCCGGCGTTGCCTGGGTGATCAGCCCCCTTCCCACTCCGAGGGGTAACAAAAAATCACCCCTCTGGATTTACATGCTTGGTGCCGGCCTCCCTCCTTCAGGGAGAGATAATCCCCCCCAAGGAAAAAAGTCACCTCCTCCTGGCCTCTTCGCCCCCCACCTTTGGGGGGGACACCGGCTCCCTCCTTTGGGGGGAGAAACTGCCAAGCTCCCCCCTTTCGGATGAGAAAATGCCAGGCTTCCCCTTTTGGTGGGGGGATAGTGGCCAGCTCCCCCTGCTTGCCCGTAGGTGGGTGGAGGATCGGACGCCCTTCTGTTAGGAACCCACCCTTGGGGGGAGGTGAAAGGAAAGGGTATAGCCCCTCCCCGCTTCGGATAGGATTTAATAAACAAATAGAATTAAAAAAAAAGTAGAATCGATCAGGATCGAACACGCAAACTAACGGTTAACAGTTTAGTATGCATACCCGAATTACTCTCTTACCTTTAATAAATAAAAAAAAAAAAATAAAACATGTTATTTTTTAAAAAGTTAATGGTATACTGTGTGTCTTGGACGGTAGTGAACGTGTGTGTGTGCGTGTGTGCGCGTGTGCTGGGAATAGTAGTACTAATAGTCTGTCCTTTGGAGGACAGCGTTTGTTTTCGTGTTGTGTGTACGTGTGTGCGGCTAGCGCCTGAGTGTGTGTGTGTGTGCGTGTGTGCGCGTGTGCTGGGAATAGTAGTAGTATAGTGTACGTGTAATGGCGGACGTGGTGTCGGAGGTTGGATTGTGATGGCTGGTGTAAGTTTCGTAATTTTGTAATTTGTAAATGGCAAGTTAGGGAAAAATAGACCCCTCCCAAGATGGACAATAAATAAGGGCATAATATTTTATGGTAAAGTTAAGAACGTACGAACCATAGTTTTTTAGGAGATGTGATTATTGGATTAACCAATCAGAAAACGTCTGTGGCACACACATCTCTGTTTATATATATATATATATATATATATATATATATATATATATATATATATATATATATAAAATAGAAAGCTGGACGTCTGTGTGTGTGTCTGGTTACGAATAGGCTCCTATATGGTTGACTATTATAGAAAACTGATCACATATAATGATAGAAGATGTATCGAGACACAAGAATGGGTATGTTTGATCTGGCATAATGATGATTCATTAAAATGGTGGTGTCTGCGTACGCGCCTGGTCCACAAAGTATGGAAATAAAAAATTAAAAAAAAACGTTTACAAGTGTTTTTAATATAGATGTACATAATAATACTTTGATAAGTATGTTTAAACTTAAATAGGGATGGTATGATAAAATTGTGAGGGTCTGCGTTCGCGCTTTGGCTCCATAAAATGGAAATAGGCAAAAACTTTAATAAATACTTTCATATCTATTTGTGTAAGTATACTTTGATAATTATGTTTCAGTTTGAAGAAATATGGTATAATAAAATTATAGGGTGTTCGTTCGCGCCTGACCTTCATAGAATGGAAATATGTCACAAATTTTAACAAGTTTTTTTTAATATAGATCCACAGAATATTGTGATAAGTGTTTCAGTGTGAACAGGTATGGTATAATAAATCATGGGGTTTATCTATTTTATTTTTACTTTCATCATATTTTTCTTTGGTTTTGATACCCCCAAATTCGAAGCTATCTCTTTACAACCCTTCCTTTTCATAACCTATCATACTTTCAGAGTCCATTTTCTGTAAGCTGTTTTTGACCCAGTCAACGACGGGTACTTTTGCTAGTATATATATAGTCTGTTCATTATACGAATATTATTGGTTATGTATGTGAATACATGTTTCAGTGGAGTCCTAATTCAGGGACAACACTTAATCAGACCAAAAAAGAATCGAAATTGAAACTGGTGTCAAGATTACTTAGGTTTTTATAAGATATTTGGGCGCGACCTCTATTCCGAGGAAAGTCGAGGTGTATACTGTGTGAATGTGAGCAGTAGGTATTTTTGGAAATGTGGTGAGGGGAAGGGAGAATGCTGTTTCCCGTGTTTAAGCTGTCATTAATAAGGAGGTGTTAGGTGATTCTTTTTGCTTGGCGGTTATTTATTGTCCTTGATGTAAAATTCCCATATCTTAGGTTGTTTTTATGGTTGTATATCTTTTATTGGTGGCGACTTTAATTTCCTTCTGACAAGTGTTATTTTTATTTTTTAATTTAAAAACATTTTTTAATCTCTTTTTCGTCCATTGCTCGCCGTTGCTAATAAGTAGTATAGTGCGGCTGTTCATGATTATATCTATATAACTCTCCGGGACATAGGTGGAGTTTTTGACAAACTCCATAACCTTCATGAAGAGCTCCTTCAAAATCGACGGGTAGTTATCCATGATGTCGAATTGCACGAAGGCGCATTAAAAACAACCTAGCATATAGGTAGTAGCGACGATATGAATATAAAAGTACGTTAGATCAAAGCAAGAAAAGTAGCCGCCAGACTAATAAACTTCTAACATCTCTCAACTATCAACATTTTAATCGCATGAAACCGCACTTCCCTTACACCTCACCCCTAGTCTAAAAACAAGAAAACTAAAATTAAATAAAAGAAATTAATAATTAATAAATAAAAATAACACTTGTTAAAAGGAAATTAAAGTCGCAATAATAAAATATATACAGCCATAAAAACAGCCTAAGATATGGGAATTTTAAATAAAGGACAATAAATAACCACCAAGCTAAAAGAATCACCTTACACCCCTTTGAGAGTACGTCTCTCAAGCTCCTTGGCCTAACGTTCACAGGAAACATGAGTTGGAACAATTACATCGAGGGCATTGCCAGGGCCGCTGCAAGGAAGGTGGGCTCTCTCTACCGTGCTAGAAAACTTTTAACACCCGAAAGTATCCTGTACCTCTATAAGGCCACTATTCGCCCATGTATGGAGTATTGCTGTCATATTTGGGCCGGTGCATCGGCTACTAGTCTCTCGCTCCTTGACAGGGTTCAAAAGAGAGTCACAAATCTGATAGGCCCTAAACTGGCATCTAAACTTCAGCCTCTGTCCCATCGTCGAAACGTTGCATCCCTCTGCCTGTTCTACAAGTATTATAATGGTGAATGCTCTGAAGAACTATCAGCACTTGTGCCCCCACGACGTGAACACCCTCGACAGACCCGACAAGCTGCAAAATCCCACCTCCACACTGTAGAGATCCCTAGATGTAAAAGATCTTTCTACTCCAGTAGTTTCTTCCCCAGAACTGCTAGACTTTGGAATTCCATTCCAGGTCACTGCTTCCCCAACTGTACTGACATGCATAAGTTCAAGTGCAACGTGAACCAACATCTCGCTGCCCTAATCCCTACATAGTACCCCAGTAGATGTTTCCCCTGATAGTAGCCCCCTACACCAAAGTGGCAATGTGCCTTGTTTGGGGTGAAAATGTAATAAAAAAAAAAAAGTTTAAACACGGGAAGCAGCATTCTCCCTTCCCCTCACCACACCTCCAAAAACACCTGCTGCTCATATTCACAAATTATACACCCCAACTTTCACCGGAATGTAGATTGTACCCAAATATCTTATAAAAACCAAAGTAATCTTGACAATCGTTTCAATTTCGATTCTTTTTTGGTCTGTTTAAGTGTTTTCCCTGAATTGGGACTCCACTGAAACATGTATGCACATATGTAACCAATAATATTCGTATAATAAACAGACTATATACCAGCTCTGTCTTGCATTGATCACTTTTTAATAACCATGCGAGTTTTATTGGAGTAAAACCAATTCATACAACCGACACACACACACACACACACACACACACACACACACACACACACACACACACACACACACACACGTGTGTGTGTGTGTGTGTGTGTGTGTGTGTGCGTGTGCATGTATGTATGTATTTGTGTGCGTTTATATATATATATATGATGATAAATGTGAGTTGAACATAAACAACACGAAACACATAAAATACAGAAGTTACGACTTTGCTAATATTCTGCTTTCCGGCCTTTGATTGGGCATTGGGAAGCAAACCCGTAAGTCACAACGTTTTTGGTTTAATGTTTTTATTTTGTATTTTTCTCTTGTGGCTCCATTTAATTCACATCTCCCTCTCTCTCTCCCCCTCTCTCTCTCCTTCTATCTGTCTCTCCTTCTCTCTCTCTCTCTCTGTATATATATGTATGTATATATATATATATATATATATATATATATATATATATATATATATATATATATATATATATTATGGTATAAAATATATCTATGCCAGGTAAGCTTTTATGGAGAGATCTTATCTAGTTTAGGAACTATATATTACGATTTTATGGATATACTCATATAATATCAAATGTTTTAATGTGATGATATAATAAATTGCGTATTTATATATATATATATATATATATATATATATATATATATATATATATATATATATATATATATATATATAAATTATTTATGTGTCTACATAAAATGTTATGTAAACAGTTCCAGTATTTATTTTGACAGTGCTCGCTCGATACGTATGTAGAGCTGGGCAGTAAGGGTTGAGAATACAATACAATACAATATATATATATATATATATATATATATATATATATATATATATATACACTCAAAGATAGAAGTGGTAAAAAAGCAGGATAAAAAGTGCTCAATACCTTAGTAGGACTGAATATGTTATTTATTTTATAACCTCAAGTATCAACTCATTCCATTACAATTCCGCAGACAGGAATTCACTGTCAGCTAACAAAATCATAACTACCTCCCTTCTATTTTGACTCTTACCATCCGAAGAAGCTGGCAATGAATTCCTCTGTCTGCGGAAACAATTGTAGTGGCACGAGTAAATACGTGAGGTTATAAAATAAATGAATATATACATTCAGTATTTACTTCAACAGGACTCAATGTGTGTAGATTTTAACAGTAGTACTATTAATACTAATAAGCTTTACCCACACGTATATATATATATATATATATATATATATATATATATATATATATATATATATATATATATATATAGAGAGAGAGAGAGAGAGAGATAGATAGATAGATAGATAGATACATACATACATACATACATACATACATACATACTTGAGTTGATTTTTTGTTGATTTTTTTTTTTACGATATTTAAATTTGGTTACTAGCGTCTTTAAATTTGAAATCTGGGAAAAATATTTCTTTTTAGAAAGTGTTCATACTTTTTGGACGTGAAAAAATATTATTTGTTTATGTATTATTTTACTAATAAACAGTAATCTATGAACACGTGTTTCGCGATACCAACGCTCGCCAGACCATATATGCTATGGTCGAGTGCGTTAACCGTTAAGCGTAGATGAATTTACTTGTTCTTTTTTTATCACTTTTTAACTGATGTCTATTTTTTTTATTGATTTTTTTTTAACGACAATTGAATTCGGTTACTAGTGTCTCAATCCTTGGCAATCTGGAAAAAATATTTTTCCTTAGAAAGATCGAATCCTAGAACAGTCAATCTACGCTGACGCGCGATGGTAACGCGAAACACGTATTCGTAGATTACTGTTTTATTAGTAAAATTATGAATAAATAAAAAATATTTGTTTATTTATTTACATCCAAAAAATATGGGCGATTTCTTAATGCAAAATAAGTTCAGTGTTTAAATGTTTAATTATATTATTTAGCATCGAATAAGTGAGTTGATGATATGATAGACACAGCAGGCTAGAAAGAAAATGGCCGCCGAGTTAAGATTTTATATAAAAACTGAAAAAAAGAAATTTTTTTTGAATAAAATACAAGATGGAATGAGAAAATTATCGCCCTAGAAAAGCCGACATAATTCTATTTCCGTTTGATTAAAACCGGGTTTTTGTTGCATATCGTCTACTAGTTGGCCAGTTGTTAATAAATCTCAAGAGCGACAGAAGCCTTCTATCATGTCTGAAAAGTTACACATTGTTCAACGAGCGAGATCTCAGATGCACCACTGTACAACTCATACTCTTTACCGATCGAAGATATGACAACAGGACCATTGCCAGCACCATCAAAAAGCAAATCCGGTCAGTTCAACGCTTAAGGGCATAGCTCAACGAAGTTTCCGGTCACGGTTATGATCTTTGGTGTGGTTTCAAGTAAGGACCCCATTATGCCACCTCACATCGAAGTCAGCTTGAAAGTCGACACCAAAGTGTACCTGGATATGCTGAAGAGTGTGCTGATCCCCTTTTGTAATCTGATGGCCGCTGGCAGACTCTTGGTGTGGTAGCAGGACTCGGCGCCGGCGACAAGTCCAAAGAGACCCAGGCTTTGCTTCAGAACGAGTACTACGGCTTTGTACCCTTCTTTTATTGCCCCTCTCCTCTCCTGACCTGAACCCGTTGGACTATTTCGTTTGGTCATACATCGAGAACATCATCAACATGACCTCCCACAACACAAAAGCCAGCCTCATCGCTGCCATCCGCCGAGTATTCGCCGAGCTTCCGTCGGCGCTTATGTAAAAGGAATGCCCCCAGTTCCAGAACTGTATCGAACCGGCGATTGAGGCTGAAGGCGGCTACATTGAATTGATTTCAGCTCTACTACATAATCAAGTCACTTGAATTAATTTTTTCAATAAAAGATTAAAAATAAACCTGTAGTGTTGTTTTCTTTAGGGCGACGAAGTTATCGTTCCATCATTTATATTTAAAAAAAAATAATTACACAAGACTTTGATTTTTTTGTTTCATTTTCTTTCTTACACATTACCATAGAGCTTAATTATGCTCTTCTTAAACAATAGAGAAACTAACTATTAAAGAAAAACGTGTAGTCGTCATGAGTACGCTTAAAAGCAAAATATATAATTCGGCTTAGTTTCAAAGTTTCTGACTCATACACAAATAACCGTTTATAACTACTAATTTTTTTTTATACTTAACCACCTTCGAGTTTTTTCTTTTTTTTCTGAATTAATTAAAAGATTTTTAAAAAATTATTTAGTTTCTTTTTCTTTCTAAATAATAAAATCGATGAAAGAAATTCTTTTCATTGCTTAATCCTTGGTTCCATTCATTTTGAAATGAATAAAAGAAAAAAAACGATATCTGATTTTCCCTCTATTTTTTTTTCATTTAAGCGAGTTAAACCATCAAGAGACTGGGAGAACGTACATAAAGCATAAATGTATTCCTGTAGTAAATGGAAATGTCTTGTTGCGTTTGGAAAATCAACCCAACCGAAATGACAAAGAGATAAGGAAAAAACCCCCAACTTTTTTCCGACAAACAAGGAGAGAAAAAAATGAATAAATAAAAATAAATAATATACAAAAAATGAATAAATAAAAATAAATAATATACAAAAAAAAATGAATAAATAAAAATAAATAATATACAAACATGAATAAATAAAAATAAATAATATACAAAAAAATGAATAAATAAAACTAAATAATATACAAAAAATGAATAAATAAAACTAAATAATATACAAAAAAATGAATAAATAAAAATAAATAATATACAAACAAATGAATAAATAAAAATAAATAATATACAAAAAATGATTAAATAAAAAAATACAAACAAATGAATAAATAAAAATAAATAATATAAAAAAAATTGATAAATAAAAATAAATAATATACAAAAAAATCAATACATAAAAAAATAATATAGGAAAAAATAAATAAATAAAAATAAATAATATACAAAAAATGATGAAATAAAAAAATATAAAAAAAATCAATAAATAAAAATAAATGATATACAAAACATCAATAAATAAAAATAAATAACATACAAAAAAAATGAATAAATAAAAATAAATAATATACAAAAAATCAATAAATAAAAAAAGAATATAGAAAAAAATGAATAAATAAAAATTAATAATATACAAACAAACGAATAAATCAAAATAAATAATATACAAAAAAATGAATAAATAAAAATAATTAATATACAAAAAAATGAATAAATAAAAAAAATAATATACAAAAATGAATAAATAAAAATATATACTATACAAAAACATGAATAAATAGAAATAAATAATATAGAAAAAAATGAATAAATAAAAATAAATAATATACAAAAAGTCAATAAATAAAAATAAATAATATACAAACAAATGAATAAATAAAAAAATAATATAAAAATAAATTAATAAATGAAAAAAATAATATACAAAAAATGAATAAATAAAAAAAATAATATAAAAACAAATGACTAAATAAAAATAAATAATATACAAAAAAATGGATAAATAAAAATAAATAATATACAAAAAATAAATAAATAAAAATAAATAATGTACAAAAAAATCAATAAATAAAAATAAATAATATAGAAAAAATGAATAAATAAAAATAATATACAAAAAATGATTAAATAAAAATAAAGAATATACAAAAAAAATCAATAAATAAAAATAAATAATATACAAAAACATGAATAAATAAAAATAAACAATATACAAAAAAATGAATAAATAAAAATAAATATACAAAAAATCAATAAATAAAAATAAATTATATAAAAAAAGAATAAATAAAAATAAATATACAAAAAAATCAATAAATAAAAATAAATAATATACAAATAAATAAAAAAATAAAAAGAAATAATATGCAAAAAATGAATAAATAAAAATAAATAATATATAAAAAAATGGATTAATAAAAATAAATCATATACAAAAATGAATAAATAATAATATAATATACAAAAACATGAATAAAAAAATAAATAATATACAAACAAATGAATAAAAAAATAAAATACAAAAATGAATAAATAAAACAAAATATACAAAAAATGATTAAATAAAAATAGATAATATACAAAAAATGAATAAATAAAAAAAATAATATGCAAAAAATGAATAAATAAAAAAATAATATAAAGAAAATTAATAAATAAAAATAAATAATATACAAAAAATGAATAAATAAAAAATGAATAATATAGAAAAAAATGATTAAATAGAAATAAATAATATACAAAAAAATCAATAAATAAATATAAATAATATACAAAAAAATCAATAAATAAAAATAAATAATATACAAAAAAATTAATAAATAAAAATACATAATATACAACAAAATGAATAAATAAAAATAAATCATATACTAAAAATGAATAAATAAAAATACATAATATACAAAAACATGAATAAAAAAATAAATACTATACAAAAAAATAAATAAATAAAAAATAATATATAAACAAATAAATAAATAAAAATAAATAATATACAAACAAATGAATAAATAAAAAAATAATATAGAAAAAATGAATAAATAAAAATAAATAATATACAAAAAGTCAATAAATAAAATAAATATACAAAAACATGAATAAATAAAATATAATATAAAAACAAATGAATAAATAAAATAATATACAAACCAATGAATAAATAAAAAATAAAATATACAAACAAATGAATAAATAAAATAAATAATATACAAAAAAATTGATTAATAAAAATAAATAATATACAAAAAATGAATAAATATAAATAAATAATATACAAAAAAATCAATAAATAAAAATAAATAATATAGAAAAAAAATTAATAAATAAAAGAATAATACACAAAAAATGATTAAATAAAAATAAATAATATACAAAAAATCAATAAATAATAATAAATAATATACAAAAACATGAATAAATAAATATAAACAATATACAAAAAAATCAATAAATAAACATAAATAATATAAAAAAAATCAATAAATAAAAATAAATAATATAAAAAATGAATAAATAAAATAAATAATATACAAAAAATGAATAAATAAAATAAATAATATACAAAAAAGTCAATAAATAAAAATAAATAATATTCAAAAACATGAATAAATAAAATTAAATAATATACAAAAAAATGAATAAATAAAAATAAATAATCTACAAAAAATGAATAAATAAAAATAAATGATATACAAAAAAATGAATAAATAAAAATAAATAATATACAAAAAATGAATAAATAAAAAAATACAAACAAATGAATAAATAAAAATAAATAATATACAAAAAATGGATAAATAAAAATAAATAATATACAAAAAAATCGATAAATAAAAATAAATAATATACAAAAAATGAATAAATAAAAATAAATTATATAAAAAAAATTGATAAATAAAAATAAATAATATACAAAAAATGAATAAATAAAAATAAATAATATACAAAAAAATGAATAAACAAAAATAAATAATATACAAAAAAATCAATAGATAGAAATAAATAATATAGAAAAAATAAATACATAAGAATTAATAATATACAAAAAATGAATAAATAAAAATAAATAATATACAAAAAATGAATAAATATAAAAAATAATATACAAAAAATGAATAAATAAAAATAAATAATACACAAAAATGAATAAATAAAAATAAATAATATACAAAAAAATCAATAAATAAAAAGAAATAATATGCCCCCAAAATTGTAAATAAACACAAAATGGAAAACGATGAAAACAAATCGAATGGACAGTGCAACTGTGAGAGAAAAAAAAACGAAAAAAAAAACGACAACAACAAAAAAAAAAAACACAAATATGTTAAGGACATCGATAAAGAAGCTTATGACGATGGATAGAAGAATAAATAGGAGTAGAAGGGGATGAGTATATGCCGAAAAAAGGTAAGAGGACGTGGAGAAGAAGAAGATAAAGAAGAAGAAAAGGAATAGGGAGGAGAAGAAGGAATAGGATATGGAATAGGAGAGAGAGATAGAGAGATAGATAGATAGATAGAGAGAGAGAGAGAGTGAGAAAGAGAGGAGGAGGAGGAGGAGGAGGAAGAAAGAAAAAGGAATAGTAAGAGAAGAAAGAGGCAGATGTGAAGAAGAATGGAGTAACCGAAAGAAATAGGAGAATAAAGAAAGTGAAAAAGAAAAAGAAAAAGACGGAAAAGAGACAATGACGGAAGATTTGGGGGCGGGGGAGAAAGAAGAAAAGAATGAAAAGGAATAAAAGAATAGAGGAATGAGAATGAGAGGAAAAGAAATAGGGGGAATAGGAAGAGGAGAAGGAGGAGGATGTAAAGGAGGATGGAGAAGAAAGAAAAAGAGTAGAGGAGGAAAGAAAGAGGGAGAGGAAGGGAGTTAGGGGAGGAGAGAGAAGATAAAAATGTGAGAGGAGGAGAAAAAGAAGTATGTGAAGGAGCAACGAAGAGGAGAACAAAAATAAAGAAAAAAAGAATGAGGGGAAGAAGTCCGATTTTTGACCAAAGTTAACACTTTTATACAGCCTAACATCACAGCTGCATTTAAGAAGTTTTATCACCACACAAGCAGACAGCCCCAACCTATAAAAGCATCCGTACTTTATTTTATAAGACAGGGGCGGGTTCAAAATGAATGTTTCCTTTTTAGAGCATAATTGAATCATGATAATTGACTTTTGTACGTTTAACTTTAATTCAATATTTTATAAAAAAAAAAAAAAAAAATCAACAGTCGGTTCTTTGATAAGAAAGGGGTGCGTTCGAAAGGAATGTTTCTGTTTAGAGCACAATTGAACCATTTGACTTTTGTATGTTTTACTTTAAGTGAAGACATTATTTCCAGATAATTTTAGAAAATCAACAGTGGATTCTCTAAAGTGCAATGTAGACTAAAATGTATTGATGTATTGTGGATCAAGACATTGCGAAGAGGCATGTGAATCTTCCTCTCTGTACACTGCGGGAGCAGACAATCCATTGATTTGATTAAAACATGGGCGATTTCACCCATTTCGATGACAATAAAAATATGGGAGGATGGAACATTTGTTGATCCTTATTCAATCCCGGAAAACGTTGAGTTTACCTGCTAGTATATATATATATATATATATATATATATATATATATATATATATATATATATATATATATATTACAACCACCCACACACAGGCACATAGACACATGTGTACATATACAGATACGCATATATATATATATATATATATATATATATATATATATATATATATATATATATACCCATACATGTATGCATGCGCATGCGAACATAGAGTGTATAGAGAATAGGAAAATGCAGTATATATTATGCTAGCAGGCCTCCCGCCGTTGCACAGTCTTAAAATACGCTTAGACACGTTATTTTAATTCATGCAGATTTCGTATTGTTATCAAGTTAATTCTCTATCGTTTACCACACTGTACCCAATATATAGTAGTAATTTTAAAAGTTATATAAAATATGGCTTTAGTGTCATCTGTTAGAACAGAAACCAAAAAAATTTTGTGCTCCAACTTTAGTCACTTATTTTAGTTACTTAAGTTACCGTTTGAGTTATCGTCGGATGCATAAGAAAACGTTAAAATTTAACCGACTTTAAGTAAACGTACGCATCCGAAGTTCCATTTTTATTCACTTTTGACTCCTTAGCAGATATTTTAATCGCTCAAAACCAAGTTGAATTTACACGTCCAAATCCTTTGTATATCAAATTTCAAACCTGGAGACAAAAGATTGACGGAGGAGTTAGGTAAAGACAGTTGCTCAAACAGATGAACAGACTGCCAATGTGTTCATATATATATATATATATATATATATATATATATATATATATATATATATATATATATATATATATATATATATGCTAAAATGCAATATATATTATGTACTAGACTGGGTGCCCGGCGTTGCCAGAGTGTTAAGAGATGTGTATTGAGCAAAAATAAAAAAGTTGTAGTAGGAAAGCAGGCTCAAACCTGTACCGCGAAGAATAAAAAGAACGTGAGAAAAAACGTGCCGTCTTTGCTGTTGCGTCCATCGCCAAGCCGGAAGTGGTGAAGGTTTAAAATTAAGGCTAGTCAATTGAAAAGAGGGGATAACTTTCGAAAATATCGGCAGAAAAAGCGTCCTCTCCTTGTAGAAAAGTGCCCAGATGAGGGTGAAGGAATTAATGTTTTTAGCCATTTTTTCGATATTTGTCGTTCAAAGGGTCGATACTGATCTCTTGTAAATCCATCGCTTCTGTCAAAAGTTTTAAGCATACATACATACACACATACATTTAAACAAACAGGCGAGATTTATATTATAGACTAGTTTGGGTGCCCGGTATTTGGAGGTGTGTGTAGGCATAAAAAGTGGTAGTACGCAGGCTCGAATCTGTACTGCAAAGGAGAAAAAGAACGTGAAAAAAAAAAGAAAACGTGACGTCTTTGCCGTTGCGTCCAGCGCAAAACCGGAAGTGGCGAATGTTTAAATTAAGGCTAGTCAATCGAAAAGAGGGGATGACTTTCGAAAATATCGACAAAAAAGCGACCCCTCCCCGTACAAAAGTGCCCAGTTAAGGATGAAGAAATTAATTTTTTTAGCCAACTTTTGGATATTTGTCGTCCGAAGGGTCGATTTTTAGACCGATACCGATCCCTGAAAATCCATTCCTCTGTCGAAAGTTTTAGGCAGATATACATACATACATACACACATAAATTTAAACAGACAGGTGAGATTTATATTATAGATAATGGTAAAATGTAATATATGTTATATAAAATGAGAATATGAAATATATATTATGCATAATGATAATATGAAATACTAGCGGGGGTACCCGGCGTTGCCCGGGTGTGGTGAGGTTTGTGAGGGTAAATAAAAACAATGATAAAAGGGAAATAAAGAATAAACAAACGAAAAAAATGTTTAAAATGTTAAAACTTAAAAAAAAAGTGGAAAAAGAAAAGAAAAGAAAACAAAAAAAAAACAGCGAACGTGATGGAAAAATAAAAAAAGGAAAATAAAGAATAAGCGAACGAAAATAATGGCATAAATTCCCCTGTTTAAATATTAAAACTTAAAAAAATTCGAAAAAATGTCCTTTATGTCGGCGCAAGCTTTTGTGGCCTATTAGTTTAATGGCACACACATATGCACAAACACACGCACTCAAATAGATAAAAACAGATGAACACGCACGTGCATGTATGTAAAAACAAGCACAAGCGTACGGAAGTTTATACGGACTATTAGTTTAATAGCACACATACACACACGCACACACACAACAAGGTTTTTCTAATGTGTAAATACATGCGTAATGCGTTGTCGCTGTGTTTAATGCGATAAATAAAAGCCAGATTTCTCTTCCATATGTATGTAATCGGAAGAGGCAATATATTGAAATACAAGTGAGCGTTAGGCTTTGAGGCTGATACCGTTAATCTAGAATGTAGGAATGCTTAGAGTTCAGCCAATCGAAAGCCAGTGTATACGTGAAGAGAGACATCATTATTTCTGTAGATGAAAAGTGGTAAGAGTATGCGATGTGTATGAATTCAGTAGCAGTTAACGACGGCGTAGACACAGGAAAGTAGGAAAAAGTATAAATTCACGCTGTGAAGAATGGGGTCGTAAGAGGGCTTATAGAATAGGGGGTAAAATTGGAACTACTTCCTCCGTAGGTTATGACGCTGATGATGATGTCGCTCCTAGGGATATTGTAATGTTTTAATATTATGAATTAATGTGTCCAAAATGTTGTTCTGTGGTTAAATAAGGTAATAGCTAATAGTGTAAATATAATAAATTTGTATGTGCCATCTGTTGTTCTAAACCTACGGTATTTTGGCCCAGAGGGGAAAACCGCGCTTCTTTTATTATATATAGGGTAAATTAAATATTATAATAAAATACAATGTGTAATATATATGTAAGAATGCAATATATACTAAATCTCTAATCCCATAATTTTTTTTTTTTTTTTCTGTATTGATATTCATATTAAAGTCCCTTTTTTCTATTTATTTAAAAAGTAAATACAACATTGTTATAATACTGGTGGTGGAATTGCATTCATCTGCAAAAGATCTAGCTAATTTGCGTATTCATTTAAATATTCATTTTAATTAATTCCTGAATAGTCTTTTAGGCTTTTTTATGGAATTATCATCTTTATTAACTACTACGTTTTATTATATTTATGCAAATATTCTACATGATTTATACTTGTGTAATATTTGCATAAAAAAGGTTATGGTAAACACAAACCCCTTTCTCTCTATATATATTTAGGTATGTGTAGATATATTTGTTAAAAACAATTTTGCCTACCAAACTCCTCTGTCAGTTTTTGATCTACAGGCATAAAACTTCATATATAGGGTATTCAAACCCATGCGAAGATTTATCTTTGGGTTTTAGCTGGGGAAAATCGGAGCAAAAATGTGAAAAAAAAAAAAATGGAATTTGCCAGGTGAAGGTCGAACGACGGCATTGCGATTATGCATGCGTAACGTAATAGCTATTAGTTCATGTTTTAATTTTTAGCCTTGCAGAAAACACATCTTCATAGCTCAGGCATTAAGGCCAAAGGAAAAAGTAAATTGTAAGCTAAACGTTTTGGTTTAAATTCTCGGCGGTGGCGTACAAGTCATTTTTTAAAAAAAACTTTTAATCATTACTATATATTGGGTCCAAGATAATATAATAATAAATACGAAATCTGCACTAATCAAACTATCAGTTAAGCGTATTTTACGACCGGGCAATGCCGGGCGGCCTGCTAGCATAATGATAAAATGCAGTATGTATTAAAATCTATATGCCTTCACGCGCTTACATTGATATCAAGAGCATACTTTTACTATTTAAAATTATTAAAACGAACTTCTTAATATACTCAGTCATGGATATGTGGGCGGCTAGATGGAGATTAACTAACTTGCACATTCCTTTGAAAAAGAAGCGTTAATTACTTATTCTTTATGGTTTCTTATTAGATAACTGGTTTTATTTTAGTATTACGCTGAATTCTATTTATGCAAAGTTTTGAAAACGTTTTAGCACACCAATATATATATATATATATATATATATATATATATATATATATATATATATATATTTGTAGTCATCGACATATAGTCCTGTTTCGTTATATCACAACTCATCAGTGCCGCTAGACCAGCATCTCTCCCAAGCCAAGGATTGAACCTAGAACCGTCGTGTTGACAGTCGGCAGTTCTCCACTCAACCATGGAATTGACGCCCGTAAATAACTCGTTAGAATATCTATTTAAATAGACACCTGCCACCACTTTTATAATGCTCAAATCGCCTGTTCGTAAACAAACAAACGCACACACACACACACACACACACACACACACACACACACACACACACACACACATATATATATATATATATATATATATATATTAGTTTTGGGACGATTAATCGGAATCGGGAATCGAAAAAATCGGAGCTTTTTGGGGTATCGGAATCGGTATCGGAATCGGAAACATTTGAGGCTATTTTGCGATACCAAAACCAATTCCTTTAATTATCTTTCTTTATTTGATTTTGGTTTAAGAAGCAGCTTCCACTGCTGGCAGCAATAATAAAATAACAAATATTTATTAATTTAAACACCCAGTAAGATTAAAATCTCTAGATCACCCATCACAAGTGTGTTTTTACGTTTGAGAAAATATAAGCACATTTAAGATGTGTTTTTACGGTAATCGGGACAAAATAACCATTTTATAGTTAAATATTTAGAGATTTATAAAGAATCGGAATCGGTAATTGTGTCGAAATCGGGAATTTAGTAGGGAAATAGTGTAATCGTCCCATCACTAATATATATATATATACATATATATATATATATATATATATATATATATATATATATATATATATATATATATATATAATGACATTGTCGGTGAGTGCAAAAAGTCTTTCCAGAACTCCTCTCTGAATATTTGATCTACAAAGTTGAAATTTTTTTTAACCTGTAGCACACTTTCAATTTAATTTTTAGCCCGCAAAAGAGATTGAAATTGAAAACAGAACATTTGACTTTGGCAGGGTAAATCGAATAAAGGTTTACTCCTGCTGTTACTTTTGCACATGCGCAAAATTAAACATTCATAGCTCAATCACTTAATTTTTAACTTTTCGTATCAGTATACTGGTATCTCAGACGGTAACACGGAATGCTAGTATATATATATATATATATATATATATATATATATATATATATATATATAGTGCAAGATTTTTCTGAAAATTCAAAGACTCACGTTTTATTTTTTATAACCTTCGTTTATTTCCTGGATTTTTTCCATACAGCTGTTTCATTGATGAGTTGGCAATTTTACGATTTATGATTCCATAAAAATATCCTGTCCCCACCAACTTCTTCAGATTTTTTTTTTCTCCATTAGATTTTTACAACAAATGGTATATTTTTAACATTCTGGACATCGTATTCGGGTAAAAAGATTTTCAAAGCCATGCTTCCTCACTTTCTCCATCTTTTGGTGTATATATATATGACTTTGTTGGTGTGTGTGGGAAAAGTCTCTACCAAACTCATCTCCGAATATTTGATGTATAGAGTTGACATTTGATATATAAGGTACTTGGACATGTAGCACACTTCCGATTTCATTTTTAGTCAGTAAAATAACTTCTAAGTAGTCAAAATTAAAAAAATAGAATTACATTAACCTCTCGACTATGTCAGTTTCTTTCTGCGCATACGCTAATTAAAAGTTATAGGCTAAACGACGTTATTTTTGGCAACTTTTGGATGCATATGGATTTAGCTCATATGCTAATGGTGAAGGCTGGTTGGTTGGTTGGTTTTGTTTTACGGCATATCAACCCTTTTCGGGTTATTTAATGCCGAATCCAAAGATTTTGAAGAAATTTTTTTTTTTAATAGAATATATTTGTTGTTTTCACGTTGGTTTCTATTCAACCCATAGTTGGGACCCTAACAGGTACTACCACTCCGGGTCAGAGTGGACCTGGGAGCAATGGTAATTAAAGGGTGGCTCCACACTCCCAAAAGGCCACAAGCTGGGCCTCACCACTGGATATAGTTTAAGGTCATATCCAGGACCCCCATTGAAGGACTTTTACCCTCTGCAGGGGGCAGTCAGCATATTCTAATGCCCCACCGACAGGGCCGGTGAAGGCTGGATAGCTATGTTTTGCTTTCGATTCCAGCTGATGGCAAATATTGCATTTTTCTTTACTTTTGAAATTATTACAATATTTTAGGTACAATCTAATAATCCATAGAGAATTTGCTTATAATAATAAATACGAAATCTGCATGAGTCCAAATATAATATTTAAGTATATTTCACGACAAGCAACGCCAGACGACCTTTTAGTTATTACACATGATGCTAAAATGCAAAATATCTCATGTATAATACTAAAATACTAAATGCAATATATATTTTATAAAATGGTAAACAGCACTACATATTATATATAATAGTAAAATGTAATATATATTACATATCATGTTAAATTGTAATATATTACATATACTAGTAAGATACAATATATCTCTCTATATAATAAAATGGAAACGCTTTTCCTCTGACACTTTCGACTTTATAGGATTATAAACAAGCACGTCATATGCACAACTTTTATGTTCACCACTTGCAGTTTATATTTAAGCGTGTTCCTATGCCACAATACATACAATTTGTCCCTATTTTACACTTCCTATTTTTATTGTAAGACGTAATCTCTAAAATACGTAATCTCACGGAGAGAGTAACAAAGGCTTTCACTCCGATGCAAAGTTCTCGTCTTCCGTAATCCAAACTCACCACTTTCTTTTCTTTTTGTTGACTTTTTTGGATGTAGCCGGTTTATTATTCGCCTTTCAACAGATTACTGTTTCATACATAATACATTACGATTATAGATTCATTTAATAAATGCTCCCTTATTCTTAATTATTTATTGGAACAACATTTTAAACTGAACCTACCAGCTCAGTATACATATTACGATTGCATACACTTTATTTTAGGAATAGCAGATTGTGACAAAAACGAACACCTCAGCTTGCCCCAAAATGGCCGACTTCGCATACAAATAGCACGGAAGCAAACTGTTTTGTCATATCGTCCTATTCAATTGGATTTCTTTAATTCAGTTTCACAGTACTTTTAGAAAAGTTTACAAAATAATCAATGCAATATATATTAAATATAATAGTGGAGCGTCTGCGATCAGGACACATCTTTTTTCGACGGTAGCAACAGCTGTTTGTCTCTCCCGATGACACACAGTAGTTCACTTATTGGATAGTGCCACGTTTGCATAGATGGTCGTTGTGGTGAAAGTAAAAGCCGATGTTTTTGCTCAATGTCGTCATGCAATTTTTAAATATATTTTATTTTTACACATTACATGAGCTTCTCCTTGATCGGTCTCTGGCGGAACAAACAAAGACAGAACTTCAAAATATTATATATAACTCTATACCGCGGTGCGGATTCCTAGCTTACTATAAGAATCGTTTTTCAAGTTCAATGTAAACAAGTTCTTGAAGAATCAAATTTTATCTCAATTTCTACCATTACTAATCATCACGGTATTGCCGTATTGGATCACCGACCAACCGACACTCATTAATCCTTATCCTCGAATCGCCTTTGTGTCTTGATAAGTAGTGAAAACGTAGTAAAAATGTTAAAACTTCAAAGGGAATTTTCCACATTCTTAGTTAATTCTAACCTTACGTGGACATTTTCGATTTTAAAGTGGTGCGGCGTATTATGATAGGGTTCGAACGTAGCACCTCGTATCAGCAGTTCGCGTCAGCATCCACTTCATCACCGTCACTATTTTCTTTCTTTATATAGATGAAACGTCATATCCCCTCCCGCAAAACATATTTCCCAGTTTTGTTTTTGGTAAAAAAAAATCCTGAATGGCATCTGCCAACTCGAAGAGTTTGAAATTCGAGCGAAACCGGATTTTCAATCGATGGAAACCAAGTTCAACGACCGAGGGTAGCGTTGAGAGGTGGTACATCATTTTTGGAGAAGACAAACTCTACGTGAAAATTGTATCCCTTTGTCATCTTGGAAATCTTAGACGCACATGGTCAGAATCTGACAGAAAGAAGTGGACATAAATCGAGAAATATAGAAAAAGCGCCACACTTCCAAGGGCCTGATCCATCTTCTTCGGATGCCTCATCGCATTTGTAGGAGAGGCCTTTCCCGGCCTGTCTATCATTTTGTCACGCTTGATTTAAAAACAAAATTTTTTGTTTGTCTGTCACGCTAACTTTGGAAGTAACATTTTGTTTTGTTTATCATGCTGAAATTTGTAATCAGCATTTCTTTTTGCTCTGTAACGCTCCATGTTGAATAAACATATTTGTCTGTCACGCTGGATTTTTAAATAGTGTTTTCTTTGGTCCGTCACGCATAATTTTGAGATAATGTCTTTTGGTCCGTCATTCTTAATTTTGTAGCGACGTTTTCTTTTGTCTGTCACGTTTAATTTTGAAATAGCATTTTTTGTTCGTCACGCTTAATGCCAAAATAGTATTTTTTTGTCCGTCATATTTATTTATAAAATAGCATTTTGTTGTCTGTCACGCTTAAATGTCATTTATTTTTGTCTCTCACGTTCAATTTAAAAAATAACATTTTCTTTTGTCCGTCACGCTTAATTTTGTATGTAACAATTTATACAAAATATATATCATTTTTGTTTGTCTGTCAGACTTTGTTTTGGCATAACATTTTCTATTGTCTATCACATTCCGTCTGCAAATAGAATTTTCGTTTGTCTAGCTTAAGTGTGAAATACCATTTTTGACACGAAAATAAAAACAAATAGAAATGTATACATTTAAAAAAATTTTCGTTCTATTTTTCGAACGAACAACCCTATTTGTGTTATGACATAAGAAATTCCAGTAACACGCATGTTTTTTTTTTCATTTACAAAGATAATATTTTCACCTCTTTTCCTTTTATTTATTCACACTCGTTGATTGCTGTTAGCAACAACCCCAAGCGAACAAAGACAGACTAGAAGTATTAAATAAAAAAAACAATGTTAAGTCTCTGTGGTCCTCCCATTTGACTCAAAAAGCAACTACTTAACATCTTTTTTTCCTATTCATTGTTTTATTTATTAATGAGCCATCACTCATCTGGACTAAAAGCCATTCGAGGTTAATGCGATGAATAAATTGTCAATTGAATGATAATGAATATTATGAGAGGATTTAAAATGTGTAACAGAGCGCGGACGCGCGTATGCAAATGAATGCGAGATGACGTCACCGTAAAAAAAAAAAATGAACGTGTGCACAGACAGATGATGGCGGTTTAGAGCCTGTTCGAGAGTACCTTCGAAACGACGTTTAAGAGGACAGATGTCAAAGAGAAGAAGACAATCACGTCGTAACGAGAAGTCACACGTAGCTGGAGAATAAGGAAATAAATGTCGTTGTCTAAAAAAAAAAAAGAAAAGGAATTGTTGCAATATTTGTGGGTGATAATGGGGTAGTTATTTAAATGCTGCCCACCTCAGCATTATTTGGCACAAGGCCTGGAAAGTGGGAACCCCGCAGGCTCCCCTAAAGGAGGGGCACTCCTGCAATTTTAAAAATTGCCTGAGTAACCCCGTTGGCATTCCCCGGTCGGGGCACCTCAGGCAGCAAGCAATAAACTTGCCCCACTGTAAAGCCCGGTGGCAAGGCCTGGGAGGGTGGACCTCCTAGGTATTACCCAGGCGGTGTACCTCAGTCCAACAGGTGCTGGGCCGGTTCCCGGCCCCTCACCTGCTGGGCTGAGTGTCAAGTGACGAATCCTTGACATGTACTACCCTGTCTCCATGCAGCCGAGGCCACTAGGAGACACATCCCATCATCTCAAGAGAGTAATGGGGTATATATTTAATTGCCGCCCACATCGGCAATATTTGGCACAAGGCCTGGAAAGTGGGATACCCGCAGGCTCCCCTAAAGGAGGGGCACTCCTGCAATTTAAAAAATTGCCTGAGTAACCCCGTCGGCATTCCCCGGTCGGGGCGCCTCAGGCAGCAAGCAATAAACTTACCCCACCGGAAAGCCCGGTGGCAAGGCCTTGGAGGGTGGACCTCCTAGGTATTACCCAGGCGGTGTACCTCAGTGTACTACCCTGTCTCCATGCAGCCGAGGCCGCTAGGAGACACATCCCATCATCTCAAGAGAGTAATGGGGTAGTTATTTAATTTCCGCCCACATCGGCAATATTTGGCAAAAGGCCTGGAAAGTGGGAACCCCGCAGGCTCCCATAAAGGAGGGGCACTCCTGCAATTTTAAAAATTGCCTGAGTAACCCCGTCGGCATTCCCCGGTCGGGGCGCCTCAGGCAGCAAGCAATAAACTTGCCCCACCGGAAAGCCCGGTGGCAAGGCCTGGGAGGGTGGACCTCCTAGGTATTACCCAGGCGGTGTACCTCAGTCCAACAGGTGCTGGGCCGGTTCCCGGCCCCTCACCTGTTGGGCTGAGTGTCAAGTGACGAATCCTTGACTGGTACTACCCTGTCTCCATGCAGCCGAAGCCGCTAGGAGACATCCCATCACTATGGAGAGTAATGGGGTAGATATTTATTTGCTGCCCACCTCAGCAAAATGTGGCACAAGGCCGGAAAGTGGGAACCCCGCAGGCTCCCCTAAAGAAGGGGCACTCCTGCAATTTTAAAAATTGCCTGAATAACCCCGTCGGCATTCCCCGGTCGGGGCGCCTCAGGCAGCAAGCAATAAACTTGCCCCACCGGAAAGCCCGGTGGCATGGCCTGGGAGGGTGGACCTCCTAGGTATTACCCAGGCGGTGTACCTCAGTCCAACAGGTGCTGGGCCGGTTCCCGGCCTCTCACCTGTTGGGCTGAGTGTCAAGTGACGAATCCTTGACTGGTACTACCCTGTCTCCCTGCAGCCGAAGCCGCTAGGAGACATCCCATCACTATGGAGAGTAATGGGGTATGATCCCGCACAATCGGGAGATTCTATTTATAAACGATGCTGCTAGGAACTGACGAATCAAATTAATTCACATTCTGCTTCCAACCAATCAGAAACCAGAATTACTCCATAAAAATTAAACTTTTTCTTTAGCAATCTCGCAAATGTTTTCTTCGTGTCAACACAAGAAGAATCTGTTGCTCTGTGACTTCCAACTCAAGAACTGTCCACTGAGAACCAGTCACCTCCAGGACTTGTGTAGAACAACTAACCATCGGAAACTGTTCTGAAACTAAACATGGCTTACAACTCTAGAGGAATTATTACATGTCCTGTGTTCCTTGCGACATAGACTGCATACAACGCGTGGATCCCATGTGTAAACGTGGGTAACGTAACAAATGTTGGACAAAATTTGATGCCTTATGAGGATGGCTTATGACAAGCTTTTTTCGACAGAGATTTGGATACGACCATGCTGTAAATTACAGGAAAAGCAACTCTGTAAGAAAGTATTGCGCGGATAGAAAGTTTTTTGGAAAGAAACTCTGTTCATGGAAATACCATTTAGTGTTAAGTACAAGGATGAAGAAAAGAAGTGCACTTATTGTGAATGTTTTACAAGAAGGAACCAAAGACTGCATCTTCCATGAAAATAGCGATAGAGTGGAGAAAAACTAGCAACCTCTCTTTTGTGAGAAAGAAATCATAGAGAACAGAAGAAACAATCCCCCACTAGATTGTAAAGTCGATTTTGTGTCCGGTATAGGTGAGAAAGATCGTTCTTGAGTGGCACCCTTCCAGATATAGCGGCAATATCTCAGCTTGGGATGCAAGCTGATTCGATTTACTTTGCGTTGTCTTTTTTTTTACGGCATACAAACCCTTTGGTTGGTTAAATGTCATTGCTGACGGGGCCAGTTCCGTGGTTAGAACTAATGATTATAGATTCGATGGTCGTTGGTTCTATCTAGGGTTTGGGACAGGTGTTACCTTAGCCACATTGAAAATCCTAATACAGAGAAAGACTATCTGTTGATTGCATATGTATATATTTTCCCGAAATCTCTGGCCTTTTAAAACTTGCTGCTGTGGGTTCAAATGATCTGTAATAACAACAAGGGTAGATTTGATTCCAAATATTTCTCATATGTTATATCTCCCCTCTTTTGGAAATGGGTGCGATTATGAATATACACTGTGGAATTTACTTTATGTATAAAAACCAAAGATGGGAGATATAACACATGACAAATATTTCGAATCAAATCTCCCCTTGCTGTTATTTAAGATCATTTGAAACCATAGCAAAGGTTTTTTGGGAAATATCATATATTTTGTAATTCATATGCAAAACCAGGAAAACAAATGAATATGATTGAAACATTTTATGGCTGTAAAAAGTGCAAACAAAAAAGATAATGGATAATGGATGTTCCCCTTAATGTGCGACCTTCAAATCAAATTTTACATAGTCCACTACATAATTTAGATCATTACCATTCCAACAAGCTTTCATTTGTTAAATTCTGATCAATAATCGCTGAGATTTGTAACTTCTAAAATTAACAAAAAAGGTGGTCTATCTATCTTCCCCTCTCCCCCTCTCTCTCTCTCTCTCTCTCTCTCTCTCTCTCTCTCTCTCTCTATATATATATATATATATATATATATATATATATATATATATACTAGTAGCCAAATTGAATATTGAAATGCTCATATCTTTGGTTCTATAGGACGAAACTACATGAAAATTTGCATGGTTAACATTTTATGATAAAAAAAAAATAACCTATATTTTCAAACCAATAAAATATGCTCAAGTTCGCCTACATTTGTTGATATAGTGTGCTGGCAAACCAGCTTTAGTTTTTGCTGCTTTGTGATGAATTTTGCCTCCTTTTTTTTGCTTGGTTGTTTCCCCTGTGACCCTGTCAGGCTACTAGTATATATATATATATATATATATATATATATATATATATATATATATATATATATATATATATATATATATATATATATATATAAAGTTCAATTCACAATTTTGGAAAGCACATATTCTTTTATTTTCTCATTATATGTTACAGATCCGTTTCATTAGCAATCTTCAACAAACAGTAAAATATGTTATCGCTGTATTTTTAATGTAGCAAACTCTTCAGACAATTCTATGGAGAAAAAAAAAACATATTAAAACATAATCTTTACATGTCACAGACAGTCAAAATTATACCTCCAACGTCGAGGATGTAATTCTCGTTTTTGGTCAGGTCTCCATCTTTTTATTTATTTATTTTTCCCCTTCAGACCTACTTTCCTGAAGATTACCGAGGAAACAGATCAGTAACATATACTCTTATGGGAAAATAGAAGAATATGTGTTTTCAGAAATTTTGAATTGAACATTGAACTTACATATATATATATATATATATATATATATATATATATATATATATATATGAACAAATGATTAATAAAATATGTTAAAAGACATCTTGAAAAAGAATTAAAAACATATTTAATTTTAAAAAAGGAAACACAAGATAAGTGAATAGTCCTTAATCCGCGGAGTTTCGAAGAAATACTCTCCTTCTCATCAGAGGGCAGGAATTAGCAAAATGCGGGATCGGATTTTGCATATAAAAGTATTTAATGAAACTAGTCACAGATCTTACTTGGTTAAAAAATAGGGTGAGGTAAGGGGAATTTATATATATATATATATATATATATACACACACACACACACACATATATATATATATGTGTGTGTGTGCTCTGAATATCATTGAACATCAGACAAATGTAGTATAATTGTTATAGTACTATCTATATTATATTATTGTTTATTCTGCTGTAACTGGAAAAAACATTAATTTTGGAATATTTACAAGACAACCATAAAAGTATATATATATATATATATATATATATATATATATATATATATATATATATATATATATATAGCGCATAAGCCGGGAGAGTCCTAGAGTGGATGAAACGCGGAATATTCAGTGTAGCTTAATCGCCATATATATTTTATAACTTACTATATATATATATGTATGTATATATATATTTTATAACTTACTATATATATATATATATATATATATATATATATATATATATAGAGAGAGAGAGAGAGAGTTCATCCGCGGGCAGCAATTTTGCCATAATACAATCTAACTGATTTGATGTGCGATCATATTTTCAGCATGAAAGTGTTGCAACCACTGTAAAGGAAATCTATATATATTCTATGCTTAAATGTATATCGTAGTATTTTATTATTTTACGCTTTATCTTTCATGAGAGAGCTCAACTCATGAGAGATCACATTTATTTAGTTCATCCATTTCACAGCTCATCGGTGTGTCTAGAAACGGGCGGGTTCCTCTAACAGTGATTCAAACCCAATCGCATTTGCAGCAGCAGAGTGTGGTCACTGCCACGCGGAGCCATCTGGCACCGATAGCTGCTTGTGGCAACGATTAGTTAATTAAACAAGACAAGCAGGAACATTGTTCCTCTTCTACGGGTGGGGGCGGGGTGGGTGTGAGTGTGTGAGTGTGGGTGAGACGTTAGGAACACAAACAGTTGCGAATTACGAGCTGTAAATTGGCAAATCAGAAAACCGGGTGTCATCAGATCAGCGATCAGATCGATCTGGTCCGAAGTTAATTGGGGACGGAAACCCGACGGACGACCGGGAGTAACTTGACGCGCTTCACTTCTTTTTTTCTCATTGGATACGTTGGTCGGTCATTAAGTTACATCATGCCTGTTTGTTAAGCGAAATTATAGATCCAAGATGATTGGGATTATTTCTCAGACATATCGCCCCAATCTGCGAAACACGAGTCGGGTTTTATGTGTTTGTGTGGGATTTTATAGGTGTTTCAAGTCGAAGATACCGCGAAATCTTTAGTGGACTTTCACAAGCGGACGCATTCATTCGGTAATGAAAACAATGCCCCTTTTCTTCTGTACTTATTTGCAATTTGCAACTCAATTGGCTAATAAATCTTGGCTTCTATATTAATAACATTGTGTGACGGCTTCGCGTATGTCAGTCTACAACAATAATATAATAATAATTTTTTTTTTATTTACTATCATTCGCTTATTCATTGGAATTCAAAAATGCAATTACGTTTCGGAATCTTTAAGGCGACGATCGATGATTTGTATTGTTTGAATATTCGAAATACAATATCTTCGTTATTATTTTCACAACCTCTCGTTTGATGTAACACGCGACCGCCTTTTCCAACTTGGAATCATTAAAAAGTGGATTTTGCGAGTAGTAAAGAAATAATTGGATGAAAACGATTCTATGTAGATCAGCAATAAATTATTTAGCTTCTGTAATATAAATCTCACCCGTCTGTTTAAATGTATGTATGTATGTATGTATGTATGTATGCATGTTTGTATATCTGTTGCTTTTTCTGCCGATATTTTCGAAAGTCATCCCCCTCTTTTCGATTGACTGGCCTAAATTTAAACCTTCGCCACTTCCGGTTCTGCGATGGGCGCAACAGCAAAGCCGTCACGTTTTTTTTTCACGTTCTTTTCCTCCTTCGCGGTACGGGTCCGAGCCTGCCTACCTACTACCACTGATTTTTTTTTATTTTTGCTCAACACACACCTCCAAACACCCGGGCAACGCCGGGCATCCAGGCTAGTTATACAATAAGAACTGAAATTACTTTGAAATGAGGTATTAAATTGCCTGTCGCTGAGCTAAATCCTATTGAATGTTTCTCATATGTTGTCCTGTTATCGTCTGGTGCAAATATATTCTAGAAAGATATTGGGTGCGTATAAGAGAGACACATAAAGATTGCCAACATGCGCAAGTGAAAGCATTTTTGTGGAACGAACTGGATTGGAACTTGGCAAACTCAGTTAACCATTCAGTCAACGTCACCTCCTGATACCGTTGTATGCTAACTGAAACGTAACGTACAAACAAACAAAACAGCGAAACATACAGAGAATACCAGAAAAATATGACCCGGTAGATTGTTTGAATCAGGAAAAGCGAGTTTGTAAAGACAGTTAAATTTTAATAAATAAATAAAAAAGGATAAGATGTAGTTTGCTTGAAGCATTGCGTCTAGTACATACACATAGGCGTCGTAAAATGCTATCACAATGCAATGAATGAAAACCTGCCATTGTTGAGAAGAAAGACTGAAACGAAATGATTTGAATGTTTTCGATGAAGAGGTCTTACCTCGAAATATATTATTAGATGAGGCAAGTCATTGGTACCGTCAGTTTCAAGCCCGATAGTTAAGACCGTTTAAGATATCCATATCAAACTTTCTTCAGCCAATACTCGCCTCTTAGCCGACGGTACCAATAACTTGCCTCATCTAACAACTTTCTGTACACAAAATACAAATACGCTCTTATATTTCAGATTTTCCTGTTAATTGAGCACTCTGCTGGATTTCTTTTACCAAAAAGCTAATCATATATATATATATATATATATATATATATATATATATATATATATATATATATATATATATATATAGTCCTTGTCAAAATCATAAGACCACTTAAGAAAGTTAGCATTTACGCATATTATCGAATTTTTAACCAAACAAATGGTTGAAACCATTGCCAGAAAGGGAAAATATGATGGGGAAAAATGAAATCTGCTTCATTTGAAACCTTAACCCTGATCTAATAATTATTAAAACTATATAACTAATAACTATTAAAATAAAAAACAACTATGTTACTAAAAGAAATTATTTAAAAAACAAACAAACTATGTTACTAAAAGAAATTTGTAAGTGGATAAAAAAACATCTTACTAAATTATAAATGGCAAAAGGGAAACCATTATCAGAGTTTGAGAGAGGAAGGATCTTTGAGCTTAATAGGGGTGGACTCTCCCATAGATCCATTGCAAACGAAGTGAATCGTAACAAAACGGTCATCATAAATTTTTTTAAGAAATCCAGATCAATATGGGCACAAAAAGAGTCCAGGTCGACAAAAAAAAAAAAAAATAAATAAATAAAAATAACCGCATCACTGGATCGCCGTATCAGAAGAAGTTAAAAAAAACCCACCCCAGTATGAGCTCAAGTCGATTGAAACAGCAGCAGAATGTAGTCCTAAAACCATCAGAAGGCATCTGAAAATGAAGGATTTCAATCATTTAAAGCGACTGCAGAAATCACGTCTTCTTGAACAGCAAAAAACTACCCGACTTAAATATGCCGCCAAATACCAGAGTTGGAATGAAGAGAAGTGGGAAAATGTAATTTTCTCCGATGAGAAAAAGTTTAATCTAGATGGTCCAGATGGATTTCAACACTATTGGTATGATAAAAATTTGCCCAAAGAGACTTTTTCAACTCGGCATAGTGGAGGAGGGTCTTTAATGATCTGGGGTGCTTTCTCTTAAGTTGGGACCCTAAAGTTGCAAGTAGTGAAACGCCGGCAAACATCATTGAAGTACATTTCAATGCTTGAAAATGCTTCTTTCAGGACTGAAGGTCCACGTCTGTGTGTGAGAAATTGGATTTTCCAGCAAGACAACGCTGCGATACACACTTCTCGACAAGCACAAGAATACTTTTCTTCAAATAATATAGAATTGTTAGATCACCCAGCATGTTCTCCGGACCTCAATCCCATCGAAAATCTTTGGGGATGGATGGCAAAAGAAGTGTTCAAGGATGGAACCCAGTATGATTCGACAAAGGAACTTTCTGATTCAGTTTTCAGTACATGGGATAAAATTCCTTCCCAACTGATAAAAAACTTAGTCGTAAGCATGCCGAAGAGAATTTTTGAAGTAATTCGTAATAATGGAGGCTATACTAAATACAGAGACCATTTTAGTAATTTATAATTGCCTTTTGTTAGATAAATTATCAGTGGTCATATCATTTTGACCAGGTGAAAATGTTTTTTTTTTTAAGATAGTTATTAGATCTGGGTTAAGGTTTCGAATGAAGCAGATTTCATTTTTTTCCATCATATTTTCCCTTTTAGCAATGGTTTCAACCATTTGTTTGATTAAAAATTCGATAATATGCGTAAACGCTTACTTTCTTAAGTGGTCTTATGATTTTAACCAGGACTATATATATATATATATATATATATATATATATATATATATTTATTTATTTAGTCAGTAGAGTTTAGTTTCCTAGAAGTACATCCAATGAAACAAAATGTGTCTACTAAAAAGTGCTCAATGAGTAAACGGAGCAGGTATATTAAATTTATTTATACAAACATTGATGGCTACATATGTGCATACATGTTTCTGTAATCACCCGTGCCGGGGAGATTACGTCCTCAGGCCATGAATTTCCCTCGAAAACTTCGAGGGAAATTCATGGCCAGAGGACGTAATCTCCCCGGCACGGGTGATTACAGAAACATGTATGCACATATGTAGCCATCAATGTTTTTATAAATAAATTTTATATATATATATATATATATATAATCCAAAATTAGTTCTTTTGTTCATTATATTTCTCATTGTGTCATTTTATTTCCCTTCTTAGTCATTCTCTCTCCAACTATGGGTAAAATGATATTAACAATTTCAGTGATATTTTCTATTATTTCAAATGAACTATTTCCAACTTCGATTTTATAATTAGTTTTTACTATCTTTGACTGTTAATAGAAACACACACAAAAGAGAAAGAAAGACATAGAGGGATATTATATATATATATATATATATATATATATATATATATATATATATATAGAGAGAGAGAGAGAGAGAGAGAGAGAAAGAGATAGAAACAGAATCGAGAGTGATAAACACTGTATCAAATATGAGTTATGGTTAACGACCTTGAAAGTAATAGAAAAAAAAGATAAATAAGATATTAATGAGTTACTTGGGTAGTAAGTCGCAAATTACTGTTAATTAGAACAATTATATTTATTTGTTCAAATATAATTTAATATCCAAACCAAGGAAGCTTTTAACATGTCTTTGTGTGATTAAAGTTATAAGTAATAGAGCCCTACAGAAACAAACCTTAGACTAACATGCATAAGAAACTGGAATAAATACATAAAGGTCTATAGCAAAGAAGTGTTATGTTGGAATTTTTGGCTATGATCACAGCATAGTACTTGTGTTAGATTGCGGCGGGCAATGCCAAAGGTCTGAACGATTATTATTATTGATTTGTAACCTATTATGTAGAAAGATATATGCAGAGAGAATGTTTTGAAAGAAAGGAATGTTTAGCTATAATATTTATGTGAAAAGTCCAATAGAGGAATTTAACTTAGATTTAGAAATGTTTATGAATAAAATATTTGAAATATTTATGTAATAAAAAGATTTAGGAATTCAATTTTATAAATAATAAACAATGGAATTGACCTGGTAACAAAGAAAGAGTAGGTTTTAGTATATAGACTAAAGATACAAGTAAGAGGGCAGAACGAGGGAGCCGTCCACGAGAGGAGGCTGACTTTGTTAGTCCTGGAAGCATTCAACTAAGAAACGATGTAAGGACTAAAGGGAGAGAAAGCGTTGTAAAGTCCCGAGGGAAACACCTAATCATGAAAATGAGAACAAACGAGGAAAAACAAAAATAAATCCTGTTGTTACTGCTTCGCGTCCAAGGGAGCTATAACCTAAGGTAAGTAGTCCGGCTATTGTGAGCTTATGTGCCATGTTAGTTGAACCCGCCCCGAACTAATGACTGTTACCTTGTCCAATGTTACGTGACCTCTGAATATGTTTAGACACGCACACACCCACCCACAACGAACATTTCTTACTACTAGACGGTAAACCAGCATCGGTTTCATACACGTATATTTATATAGACTAGACGTGCATGAAAGCACGTATATACACTCGTTATATATAACCCCCACAATCCAACAGATTGTAGGATCTCTTTACCATGTTAGAAAACTTCTCACACCTACCAGTATGCTATATTGTGATAACACATCTATACGTAAATGCATGGAGTGATGTTTTTGCATATAGACTTGTGCACCAACCATTAGTCTTTCTCCCTGTGACGTGGTACAAAAAAGTTTCTAACCTGATAGATCTTTCATTGTCTATCAAGCTTCAACTCCTGTCACATAGCCGCAATGTTGCATCACTCTACTTATTTTACAATTACTTCAACGGAATGTGCTCCGATAAACTAACTGCACTTTTACCCACTCAACGTAAATACTCCGACTATCAGCAAAATCGTACCTCTTCACAGTAAAGATTTTCAGGCTATTTGGTTCCAAGATTCTCTCCTGGCTCTCTGCTTTCTCGATTGTATCCACGCGCAGAAAGTTAAATGTAATGTGAACAAACATTTTGCTTATCCACTAGCCACTAATATTACTCCCTATAAATATGCCCCTTAATCACGGTAGCTGCTTATGTCTCATCAGCAATGTGCCTTGTTTAGGGCAAATAATTTTTTTTTTTTTTTTAATATTGGATAGGTTGGCCTAGGGACCAAAACCAAGTAAATGCGTCCCTGGAACCAATTTGTTGAATTATTAAAAAGCATGGTTCAATAACACGTTAGTACTAATAATATCCGCCCGTATTAATTGATACAAACAAACAAACAAACAAGCAAACAAACAAACAACAACAACAACAATAACAAAACAAAAGAAAAAACCTATTTAACATAAAAATATGGAAGATAAAGTTTCACCTACAGATAACCCTCGAATCATGATAAAATATAGGATGTCATCAAAAATCAAATTTTTATACTCGCTTATCTCCCTTGTTTTTGCAAATGTCAGTAACTCAATAACTCAATTTGAGATATTAAAAACAAACATTTTTTTTTTATTAATGATTAAATTTTTTTATCAAAGAAGTATATCATTTCATTCAGGAAGGCTTGAGATATTGTATCACGTTCAGAGATAATTAGAATGGTGCGTGACTCGACTAATCGAGACCTTTGCGGAAAATCGTTTATGATGAGTTTAAATCCTCACGAAACTATCCTTATTGTATTACTCTACAACCATCCACCAATGTGTGTTTCATAAATTGCATTTTTACAAGTTAGTTACCTCTTATGAAGACCCGAACGCCACTCGAGGATCAGGGTTAATGACTGTAAGTTAGTAGTTTAGTGATCGTTAATGGTGTATATTGGGTAAAATTTGGATTATTTACGGAGACAGCTCAGCAAGAACTTGTTTACATTGTACTTGAAGCTACCATATTGTAATTGGCTGGGTAGCAGCCAATGGAGCAGTGTTCCACATGCGGACGGTTCTAGGAAATAAGTTTTGTTCATGGAATCTGCGTTTAGAATAAGGCACAGATAGAGAGTAGGGAAAATTGTTGATAGTGGTTGTAGTTAGTCGTGTATTTTCGTGAAGTTTGGCAAAAGGGGACAATAGATTAGAGCATAGACGAACACTTGCCATGAAAATGACGACAGAGCACAGACAGGTTTGTAACGTCTCTTCTGTGTGAAAGAGATTACAGGGAAATATAAAAGGTCATTGCCCACTAGGTTTCGAATCCGGTTTTGAACTCTATCAAGGTTGGATAGGGCGCGTCGAGCAGCTCCTGCTCAGATGTGACAAGAGTATCCCATTTTAGGACGTACTTGGCTCTTATACAGATAGAGAATTGCATCGGCAATGAGATACCTACTGAATCAGTACAATGCTCCAAATTGAGTTATTGAGATTTTTCCAGCAGTCTTGGCAACAGATTTGATGTATTTGGTCCATTTTAGACCAGAAGTGAAGCTTGTTAAAACATGGTGCGTTTCCAAGACGAGAACCATTAATTTTAATTGGGGTGTGATGGCCAGAGCGATTATGATGAAGGAAGAGAAGTTTGGTTTTAGATGCATTAAAATTAACAAGCCACCATTTTCTCCGTTGCACCATGTGTTCAGAAGAGTGAATCAAAAAGATCTTGGTCATTGTCGACCTTTGAAGTGTTGACATAGATTGTAGTGTCGTCTGCATAAATATCTACGAATGATCAAAGAATGTGATTTGGGAGATCATTAAGGAAGGTTAAGGATAAAGGAGGATGAAAAGACCGAGGAGGAAAATCCCTATCAGACCTCTACTGGATGATACAAAGATTACTGGGAGCTTGAAGAAGCTTGTCAATCAAATTCAAATGAAAGTCAATGGCAAGCGGCTGATGCTATAATGCGAATTCATTTGTAAGGTTTATCGAAAGAAATATAGAGTACTCGAAATCTGAGGAGACTTGGTGTCACCCAAACTCCGGATAACACGATTTTTTTTTTTTGCCAAAGTAAGCACAGTTTTTAAACTCTTAATGAGTAAGACATTATAGTAATGTCTTCATGCTATTAATTAATGCCTTGCAAGTATCGAACATTATCACGTGACCTGTGATTGATATCACGTGACGACCGACGGGCGGCGATTGTCGCCCAATCATTAGAGACATCAATTTTTGGTTATAGCGTAGTTTATTCTGCGTCTGACTCTGCTGAGCGGGTTCTCTGGCGATGAGTAATCAACCCCCCCTCCCTCTCACCCCGCTGTTAATGTCGCACGTGAACCACTTAGAGTCAATTTTCGTCTGCATTGCAACGAAATCGTTCCATTTACTTATTCATTTGTTCTTGTAATCGTTTATTCAAGCGAAAAAGTTAATCCGGGCGTGAGTCGTGGTCTCCGTATTGTTTCCCCTTTCCACCTGCTGTTCTTATTAGATATCTCTTTTGTAAATGTCTAGTGTTTTTTTTTCCTTTATACGAGCCCCACGTGTGTAGCAAACAGACATGTTGAAATTCATTCCTCTTTGCCGGTAAGCGATTCGAGAGATGAAAGAAAAACAAGGACGCATGGAATATTCACGAGGTCGTTTTTATTTATCCAATTATGTAAACTAGTCGGTTTGGATAAATCCGGAATTATTCTCGTAACAGGACGCTTGTCAATCGCTGGTTACACTCCCAATAACTTTTCTATACATATAGATGAGTTGTTTGCTTACAACATATGGTATTACCAAATGGTTACCAATTTAAGTACTGACCAAGATTTACGTTGCTGAACTACGGAACCTGATTGGAAACGTCGTGCCAGTGTTATTAAGCCTAACAGACGCTATATGAGTATTTACCGTGTGATGCCCTGCGATCAGGTCAAGTTATAGCATCATTTACCGCGCTTTTTAACATTCGTAATAATAATAATAATAATAATAATAATAAGAAGAAGAAGAAGAAGAAGAAGAAGAAGGAGAAGAAGAAGAAGAAGAAGAAGAATAGACTGAGGCTATACAAATGTCTAATCTTAATTGAATACGAAAACTAACGTACATGAGCAACTACATAATTTTATTTTAACATAAGTTACTTTGCCATATGTTTGGGAACAAAATTCTGCCATTTATCACGGGTTTGAGTCAATCTTTCAGCTGCCAGGTACAGCATGCCAGTCTCAACCCTTATTCGGTCGGCCCATCTCTTTGGTGGTCGTCTTCTTAATATTTCTTAAGTTAATATTCTTTATATGATTTCTTTGTGTAACTGGAGCCTGGTTGCCGAAAATATGTCCAAACCGTGTTAATTTTATTCTCCAATTCACACTGTTGATGGATCTGTTACTATTAAGCCTTTTTCTGATATCTGTATTTCGTGACACCACACTCGTTGCCGCTATCTTCGATAAATTGAAGCTCTCTACTTCAAAGTTGGAGTCCTCTTATAAAAAATATGGGATGGAAGTGAACGCAAGTAAATAGAAAATCTGTTCCTCTCCTGGAGATTATATCTCAATAGACAACAGATTTCAGTGGTTCCAGGATCTTCATCTGACATTAGCAAAAGAATAGGAATGGGAACCTTCTGCATTTGATTTATTTCTAAACCTGGTCGTAAAATACACTTAGATATATTTTAATATAGGGGTTTCCAAACTTCAAGAAATCATGGAACCCCTAAGCAGCTCAAAGTTTTTACACGGACACTAACAAGATAATTTGTAAAATAAATACGAAAAACATTAATTTCAAATTTTAACATTAAATAATGATAATGTTTACAACCAATTTTTGTTTTGGATTTATAAAAAAAAATGTTGAATTTTTTAGTTAATTTTTAAAAAAATTCTTTATACGTGAAGTTATATATCATGTGTCTTTCCAGCAAAAAGGATCAATAATTAAATGTCTACAATCATCTAATTTTTCCATATAAAGCATTGGGTCTTCTTTAAGAAAGGGCTTCCGGAGCCCCTCAGCCTCACTCACGCAGTCCCTATTTTAATTCATGCAGATTTCATATTATTATTTTATAACAAATACTAATTTCAAAAGATTAAAAAAAAATGACTTAGGTACCATCAACTAGAATCGAAACCAAAACATTTAGCGCTCCAGTCGTGTTCTCTACCGTTTGAGCTATTGACAGATACACAAAGAAGATTTAAAATTAAACCACGTCAAGCTATGAGTCAATTTGCGCATGCGAAAAAGTAATAGAAATGCATTGGCAAGTTCAAATGAACAGTTTGCATTTCCACTTGCCGATATATGTCTGCACGCGTTATTCATCCATCCAAACAAAGATTTTATTGCTATAGACCATCCTTGATGTGTGATTACTATTTAGTGTTAATTTCAGTTTTATCTGAGAAGTATTTTAAGAGTTTATCAGTTAAATATTTACACACAGGCACCCACACATACCTACATACATCTACTGTTTTATTTATATAGTTTACATCAGTTATCATTTATATTTATTTTTGGCTGCCTTTTTTTTCTGTGTCTGATTCAAACATTGGCTATTTTTACCCTGCACGCTTCTCTGTAATGTTGACTGATAAACCCGGTTTGTGCTGCTTCATCCGGATTGCATACATAATGACTAGTTTTTTATTTTGCAAAGTTATGTGATATGTACACATGCTAACTAACTTTTGTTTATGTCATTCCACGTCACTTTGAGGTCAACAGCTGCGACCGGATTTCTTTGCTCCTCGCTTTTTCATGTGAAATGCAAGCTTACAAAAAATATCTTCATTCATTTTTGACTGCTTATTTTTCATTTACTAACTACAAAATTCTAATTTTAAAACTCGAATTTTAAAGTGCGCATAAACGTACACAAAGTGAAATATGATAATAAACTCTCCATGAATAATGTTAGGCTCTTATACAGAAAGCTCATAAGAGACAAGATCATTTTAGAAGAGCCACAAAAAAGCAAGACCTGGAAGTGTATTGGAGCCCTCTGTTTGAGAATGAAGGGCCTAGCAACTTAGACGCCAATTGGATCCTGGAGATAGCTAGTACAAATGAAAACAAGCCAGTAATGCCGGAACCAAAGATAACATCTACAATGGTTAAACAAAATTTTCCCCACTCTTTATCTGTGCCTAAATCAAAACGTAGATTCCATGAACAAAGCTTCTTTCTTAGAACTGCACGCCTGTGGAACTCTGTTCCGTCTGCCTGCTTCCCAATTGACTACAACCTGGATGTCTTCAAGTCCAACGTTAACAAATTCCTAATGACCCGCCCCTTAAGTAAACAGTTTATTAAATCTCCACACTAACGTACTGTACTTGCAATAACCCTTATCTCTGAGTGGCTTCCGGGTCTTGATAAGTGGTGACCGCCGTGTAAAAAAAAAAAAAAAAATTTGGACAGATTCCAGAATAACAAAACACCTGGACTCGACAACTTATCTAATTTCTGGCTTATAAAACTTACAGCACTCCATATTCATTATAGTAGTTGCTTCACTAGACTGATGAAGGGTGAGGAAGCCACACCAACATTGCTATTAAAAGGTGATATCACCCTCATACCTAAAACGGTTGAGACACAACGGCCTAACAAGTACAGTTGCCAATCTGTTGCCTCACTACCACTCACAAACTCTTCACTGGAAAACTTGTTGTTGCAGACAACATTTATGACCACATCTCCTCAGGAGCATACCTTGAAAAAGAACAGGCAGGATGCAGGAGAAAGTGCTTAGGAACCAAGGGTCGGTTGCTGATTAACAGAGATATTCTTGAAGACTGTAGGAAGAGGCAGCGACCTAAGCATGGCTTGTGTCGATTATCAAAAGCATATGATAGTGCACCTCTGGATACTGGATACTGCAATGCTTGGCTCTATATAAAATTCATCCGATAATCCAAAAAAAAAAAAAATAGCTATGCATTACAATAACCCTTATCCCTGAGTGGCTTTCTGGCCTTGATAAGTGATGACCACCTTGTAAAAAAAAAATAAAAATAAAATAAAGACGTGGCAAACAACGATGACTTTAAACCACAATAATGGAAAATGAACAATTCCAGATATAAAAATCCGAAGAGGAATTTTTCAAGGAGATAGTCTATCTCTCTTAATATTTTGCTTGGCAATAGATCCACTAAGCATATTATTAAGTAAAAGTGGTATTGCCTACAACCTGAGCCAGGGCCGCCAACAAGAACACAAATAAAAAAAGTCAATCAACCACCTGCTCTTCATGGGTGACCTCAAGCTATATGTCAGTTCAGATGCCGAATTAAGTGAGCTATTACAAATTGTAAATAACTTCTCTAAAGATATCGGAATGAAATTCGGTTTGGGTAAACGTGCCAAGTGCTCTATCAGAACCGGAAAGAAGATCCGCTTAGAAAACATATAGCTTGATGAGGATACCGAGATCAGAGACCTAGAAGAGCAGGAAAGATACAAATATCTTGACATAGAGGAAAACGATACAATTCAGTATGGCAGAATGAGAGGGAAAATAAGCAAAGGGTATGTGCGACATGCCAGAAAAATTTGCAAAACAGAACTGGCAAACAAAAAACAAAGTGACTGCTATCAACCAACTAGCTATGCCAGTGGTGACGTATAGCTTTGGTATTGACTGGCCACAGAAAGAAATTAACAGGCTGGACACTAAAACAAGAAAAATGTTAACGTTATAACGAGTCATATACAGAAACCAGTGTCTACAAAGACTGTATCTACAAGACGAGCAGGAGGTATGGGTTTGTCATAGATTAACCATCAACACCGAGCCACTATTGTGAGCACTGGGTAATATCGGATGAGCTCCCAGAATCCAAACCTTTAAATGGTATATGAACACCAAGAAAAGAAAGCCAGTAGAACTACGTTCATCACAAAACTGGCCAAACATTTTGCACAAGATTGTCTTACAAATGAAACAGAAAGAGAAAGCAAGTCCGCAACGGAAATAGCCCAAAAGAATCGGCAAAAATACACTAAGACTTTCCATTGCAGAAAATTGGAAAAATGGGCTAACTAACAGCGTGCAAAGTATTTCCTGGATGAACTATTACAGGAATATATAGATAAAGAAGGCTCTGTAGATTGGCTTAAAAAGGATTCCTTCACTATAATCAGGAGAGAATGATAATGGCCGCTCAAGATCAAGGTTTGATGAGTGGTCTCAGCGATAATACAATTTCAGGTTCTGTCGTACAGAAGTAGAGAGTGTGAGCCATCTGACATCCAGTTGTAAAGTCCTGTTTGGGGACGCCTATTATACAATGCAACACAATGGAGTGTGTAAATATCGCCACTGGAAAATCTGTAAAAACCTGAATATCCAATATAATAGCAAATCCTGGGAACATGTACCAGAAAGAACAGTTGGAAATAAGTCATACACCATCAACTATGACTATGAAATTCCTACAGCTACATACTTAGAAAATGTGGCTATTAAGTCTGACATAGTGATATGGGACAAGAAGGAGAAAGTAGCAACCGTAGTTGAAGTAATCATCCCTAATGATGCTGGCCTTAACAGAATAGAGAGGGAGAAAATAACAAAATACCAAGGACTTATGTACGGCATGAAAAGAAACTAAAATCTTAAGAAAGCATCAATCATACCAATCATTATGGCAGCAACCGGGATAATGAAAAAAACTTTCAAAAACTATCTGGCGAATATACCCGGTGAACCAAGTGTAAAATAAATACTAACATTAGCACTTAAAGGGATGGTTATAATCTTAAAAAGATCTCTCGGTTGGAGCAACTAAACTAATTGGAGAATGTTTGGCATCCGGTAGAATGCCCCATCTCCAGGAAAACAAAGTGATAAGAAAATTAAAACAAAGAGTGAAATAAAGAAAGACAGAAAAGTAAGTAATTATTTTAAGCTTCATTCGAACTCTTACTGAGCTGGTCTAATTAACAGATTTTTTTAAACGTTGGCTGAAATTATATTTCAGAATTTTTCGGGTGCAGATTAAAAGAAAACACAAGCCGAGTATGCGGAGCCCCCCTCCACGAGTGAATGATTTGGGGGCAATTTTACCCCTATAATGGCCCCTACGGGGGCAACAAGAGTTATACCGGAAAATCCGTTCTGGCAAAAATTTACTTTCACCATGACTAATGTTTGTACAAAATTTCCAAAAAAATTCAAGGCATAGTTCTCGAGAAAAGTGCGAACAGACGAACGGACGAACGGGGGTGAATTACTCCTTTATTGGGTGCCCAATAAGTACCAGGAATGACACCTCGATGTGTCTGAAGTTAAAACTTTACAATGCATCGATAGTTGCTATTGTATATACAAGTGAAACATAATGTATACTGGCAGAGCATGAGAGGAAGCTCAACATCTGTGATTTGAAATATTTAAGAAGCATCACCGAAATAATTATGTAAGATGGACGAAACTATGCATATATCAGAAAGAGGCTTAACGTTAACAGATCCAACAACATTATTTAAAACGTTTTTTTTTTGCTACTAAACTCCAGCTATGTAAAGAAAACATATACAAAATTTAATTCAAGAAAGATGGAGAGGACAAGCATGAAAGAGATGATGATGGTTGAGACTGGTATGTCGTTGCGGATGGTTGAAAGACTGGCTCATAGCCGTAATAAATGGTGGAATTTTGTTCTCAAGCATGCAGTGAAATCCTCTTGAGTATACACTTAAGACAAGTCTTTATAATATCCTCCCGACCGAACTTATGAAATGAACTAATATCTCAACATGATACGCATTAGCGGACATTTAAACCATTATGCCAACATTATACAGAAATACATAGTTTCCAGGTGTTGATTAAAAAATGCAAACCTTTTTTTTGGGGGATGGGGGGGATTCAGAAAACAAAATGCTTATGATGATTATTCATGATTATAGGTTTTTGCGTCAAATCTTCAGTTCTTGGATGTCTTGTACGCTACCTCGTAAGACTCGTAAGACTCGTAAGACTAAGGTACAAGGTCAAGTTTTATTTACGGCAGGTTTTCCTTAGGCACCCTTATTTGTGTGTGTGTGGGGGGGATGCAGACGGGACCGACTAGATAATTGTTGTATGTCCGTGGTCACATCTGACCGGACATTATAGAGTTCCTTTCTCACGAATTTTATCTTATAAAAAATGTAAAGTATTTTAGCTGTTAATGAATAAAGGGTTGTATTTCTGCTGTGTTTTAAAGAACAACGACAAACACCGATGTAAAAAAAATATGACGAGATATTTTTTATGTTGGTGGTTGTTAGTTATGAAGGAGATCGCATGCCAAGATGATTTTCCCCGACCTGATCTCAATTTCGGTTCGGTATTATATAACAATTTATGACACTCAAGCATCCAGCAGACACCTATTCTGGGATTTCACCTTCGCTGCTAATGTAGCCACGCCCATAAAGTGAATATTTAACAACGGAATATTTCCATATGTAGTTGAACTTTGGATAAGAACAATCTTTGTAGATAGTTTCGACTCAATCAACAATTATTTTATTTTAGACAATTAACCATGTTTCTTCCGGCCAGACACTTGTCTTTATCAAGTATGTTTATTTTTTTGTTAGGTGACTTTTTGAATGCCGTATCACACTATGTTGTCCATGTGTTCCCTTTCTCCGGTAATTTATAGGCAATGTCCTGATATTTCAGTGTCTTCTAATACATCAATAACATGGACATCTATGACAATGCCAAACTCACATAAAATACTCCGGTATCTCTATATATGAAGTTTTACCATTTTCGCTCTGACAGTGAGATAAAAACGCCAATTTCGCTTTCATATAACCGGAGAACGATAGTTTATTAATATAGAAATAATGTGTTGACTAATTTGCATATTGCTTTGTAAAAGAACGTCTTATTTACAATGCGTTTAAACGGTTTTCAGGTACTGTCTTTTCTGTCCCATCACAATCATTTGCATCGACTGAGTTTATCAGTGGTTCCAAAAAGTGTGAATAATTCTACACAAAACCTTCATCACTATAACCGTCGGGATTATCTCTCTCTCTCTCTCTCTCTCTCTCTCTCTCTCTCTCTATATATATATATATATATATATATATATATATGTATATATATGTATATATATACATATATATACAGATATATATATATATGTATATATATACATAACAAATATTTCCTCTGAAGAGTGTATATATATATATATATATATGTGTGTGTGTGTGTGTGTGTGTGTGTGTGTGTGTGTGTGTGTGTGTGTGTGTTAGCAAAAGTACCCGTCGTTGACTGGCTTCAAAAACAGTCTACAGAAAATGGACTCTGATTTATGAAAGTATGATAGGTTATGAAAAGGAAGTGTTGTAAAGTGATAGCTTCGAATTTCGGGGTATCAAAACCAAAGCAAAATATGATGAAAGTAAAAATAAAATAGATAAACCCCAAAATTTAATATTCCATACCGGTTCACACTGAAACACTTATCACAATATTCTGTGGAGCTATATTAAAAAAACCTTGTTAAACTTTGTGACATATTTCCATCCTATGGAAGTCAGGCGCGAACGAACACCCCATAATTTTATTATACTATATTTCTTCAAACTGAAACATAATTATGAAAGTATATTTACGCAGACAGATATGAAAAGTCTTTATTAAAGTTTGTGCCTATTTCCATTCTATGGAGGCCAAGCGCGAACGCAAACCCACAATTTAATTATACCATCCCTATTTAAGTTAAAACATACTTATCAAATTATTATTATGCACATCTATACCAAAAACACTTGTAAACATTTTTTTTTTAATTTTTAAATTTTTTATTTCCATACTTTGTGGACCAGGTGCGTACGCAAACCCCACAATTTTAATAAATCATCATTATGTCAAATCAAAAATACCCATTGCTGTGTCTCGATACATCTTCTATCATCATATATGATCAGTTTTCTATAATAGTCAACCATATAGGAGCCTATTCGTGACCACACACACACACACACACACACACACACACACACACACACACACACACACACACACACACACACACACGTTCAGCTTTATATTATAGAAATATATGTAACAAAATTTTCCTCTGAAGAGTATATATATATATATATATATATATATATATATATATATATATATATATATATATATATATATATATATAGTGTATGTATATGCAATAGTCGGAAAATATAGAAATAGACAATGAAATCGCTGGAAATATGAATTACAAGCGGCAAATATGACATTAGTACCTTTTGATTTTCTTTGATAATTACAATATATTATTTAATTTTTTTATTAATTTCAATATATTATTTAATTGTTTTTATTAATTACAATATATGATTTTTTATTAATTACAATATATTATTTATTTTTTTATTAATTACAATATAGTATTTAATTTTTTTTTATTAATTTCAATATATTATTTAATTGTTTTTATTAATTACAATATATTATTTATTTTTTATTAATTACAATATATTATTCATTTTTTTATTAATTACAATATATTATTTAGTTATTTTTAATAATTACTATATACTATTTTTCTTTATTAATTACAATACATTATTTAATTTTTTAAATTAATTACAATACAGCATTTAAATGTATTTTATTAATTACAATACATTTTTTAAATTGTCTTTATTAATTACAATAGTTATAATAGTTCAAACTCCTCAGCTACACGTTCATATGGATATATATATATGTATAGCGTGATGGTAGATGGCAGTTAAAACGTGGAAACTGTCCCCACTTTTCTCTAAATTATACTAAATTATACTAAAAGTTCAAATAACAAGTAGGATAAAACATTAAATTCGAAGATATAGACCGCAAGTTATAATTCCCCAACAGCGTCGAACATGTATATATATCTTGCTTTTGTTTATAAAACTGTGGCTTACCAGTGTAGTTGAATAACCGACTTTAAATACTGGATACATAAAGTGTTTGCACTAAATGTTTTAGATCTCTCTTTTTCACGTCAGGAACATATGGTTGTATTTTTTTAAAAAGTCAACACCGTTGAAAGGAATGAACATTAAAGATGTAGTTGATAAAGCGTTTAGATACGTGGAGAACTGGAAGCCATTTGAATATCAGAAAAGAGTTACCCGTGGCCGTGCGATGACGATTCGCACCAGGTAGCAAAATGACGAACTCCTGTTCAATGTTCAGTGAAAACTGCAAAATCTTTAAGGCATGAAAGTGACAGCAACAATGGGAAGTAAAAAGCTGTGGTTTACAAAAAAAGAAAAAAAAAACAAAACAAAAAAACAAAAACAAAAAAAAAAAAAAAAAGAAAAAGAAAAAGAAAAAGAAAGACGTTCTGATTGCGTTTCTACGCCGGAATTAATCCCAGAAACTGCCAAGCGAGGTGATCCAAACCATGGAATCAATGCTTCGATGAGAGATAGATATCGGAGTTAATATACAATTGCGGTCAGAATTGTACGCTCCACTCCCCATAATCTAATGTAATAAAATCACGTCGTATTTTCTCGCATCGACGTAACTTCAATAAGTACACATAAAATCATTGCGTTTCATTTGCTACAAACAGTAATTTATCCAGCGTTGCCCTATTGGGTGGTGGATTGAAGGAATAACAATTCAAAATATCATGTTTACAACTTCGCCTTTTGACTAGGAACAACGTGTAGTATCTGCGGCTGTCCCTGATTTTTTGTGTGCCTTTTGTCCCACTCCCTATCATCATTGCAAATATATTTAAAAAAATAAAATTTCAATTAAAACTATTTGTATATTTAAGTGGTCCATAGACCAAATGTGGTATTTTGATGACTATTGGATAAATGAGACAAAAAAATCGCGAAATAATGACCCCCCGCCCCCAAAAAAAAGAAACAAAAAATGCCACTTGGACGAATCAATCCGAATGTGTTTAGTTACGAGTAGGATAATTAAAAAAGACTACCAACCCCATTATGCCTCGAATTTTGATGGCCTTGTGCATAAATTTTCATGTTTAATCTTTTTTTTATTTTAATCTTTTATTGAAAATAAATATTGCAAAGTGTAGTATCTGTTCTGATACTACACTCCATCATTTCTGTTATCAATCAATTAACACATCATTTTTACGATATTTACAAAGATTTAAAGAGAAAAAACGCTTTCATTTTCATTGTTCTTTTTTTTTGTTGTTGTTAGTCGCTCAGTGAGTTTGTTACGCGTAAAAAAGCTGTTAATTGTCTGAAAAAATCGTTAAAATTTCTATTTGAATAGCTAGTAAATGTAAATAAATGTCACAGACAAATGTCGAAATAATAAAAACAAAGAAGAGTTATGATTTTTTTAAAAAAATTTTGTAATTAAAATATATTATTTAATTTTTTAAAATCAATTACAATATATTATTTATTTTTTTTATTAATTACAAAATATTATTTATTTTTTTATTAATTACAATATATTTTTTTTTATTAATTTCAATATATTATTTAATTGTTTTTATTAATTACAATATATTATTTTTTTTTTTATTAATTACAATGTATTATTTAATTTTTTTTATTAATTACAATATAGTATTTAATTAAAAAAAAATAATTTCAATATATTATTTAATTGTTTTTATTAATTACAATATATTATTTTTTTATTAACTACAATATATTATTTATTTTTTTTATTAATTACAATATAGGATTTAAATTTTTTTTTATTAATTTCAATATATTATTTAAATTTTTTTTAATTAATTACAATATATTATTTTTTTATTAATTACAATATGTTATTTATTTTTTATTAATTACAATATAGTATTTAATTTTTTAAAATTAATTTCAATATATTATTGAATTGTTTTTATTAATTACAATATACTATTTAATTGGTTTTATTAATTTCGATATATTATTTAATTGTTTTTATTAATTACAATATATTATTTAGTTATTTTTTAATAATTACTATATAACTATATTTTTTATTAATTACAATTCATTGTTTAATTTTTTAAATTAATTACAATACAGCATTTAAATGTATTTTATTAATTACAATACATTATTTAAATTTTCTTTATTAATTACAATAATTATAATAGTTCAAACTCCTCAGCAACACGTTCATATGGAACATGAGTTGGAACAAATGCATCGAGGGCATTGCCAAGGCAGCTGCGAAGAAAGGGGGGCTCTCTCTACCGTGCTAAAAAGTTACTTACGCTTGAAAGTATCCTGTACCTCTACAAGGCCACTATTCGCCCATGTATAGAGTATTGTTGTCACATTTGGGCTGGTGCATCTACCACTAGCCTCTCACACATGGGCAAGGTTCAAAAGAGAGTCGCTAACCAAATAGCACACATATATAATTGGTTATTTGAAAGCCGAGGAACATTAATCAGTGTATAATTATTTTGTTATCAATAACCTAAATAACTACTTCTGCTAAACCATTATTGAAAACTGTTTCCATTTTAATAATCATCTTAGCGGAAATAAGTATATTTGGAAAGGAACTAAATTGAAATATATTGTAAATAACACAATGCAAAGAAAAACAGATACAATTGTTTGGTCGGAATCAAATATCAACCAAGCTATAACCCAAGTCGATGTCTCACAAGTGGGAATTTTAAAACTTTTTCTTGTGTGTGTGGCGGGTTTGCTGACGTGGCAGAACGCTTGCCTTGCATACAAAAGGCTCAGGTTTTGAGTCCCGAGTTCGGATATGTCTAACTGATGAACCCAAATGAGGGCGAAACTCGAGTAGTTGGCTTCCGGTTTGTTGACTGTCATGGCTCTTGTGAGCTGCGACGTTGTTTGGCTGTGAAAATAATTATAGGCCGTGGATCGCGCATATATGGTGTAATGTAGCGGTCAAATTTTCACAAGCTCTGTGCATTAAATCAGGCTGTGTTACGCCAATGACGCATTCAGTGTTGTAAAATATCATAAAAAAGAAAAAAAAAACAATCATATAAAAATCAAATCAAAACTTTATTGTTATTACTTGTATTCAACAGTATCTATTCGTGAAACTTATTTTATCATGAGTGTTTTTTCTTTCTTGGTTTGGATTTTAATTTTCTGAAAGTTTCGTAAAAATTGATTAATGATTATTCATTGTATTTTTTGTATAACAAATAACTGTTGTTTTCATTTTTAAAATTACTTTTTGATTGAATTATCTTCGTAATAACATAAAGAATATTTTTTCATTGAAAAACTGGCTAGCGTTTGCACACACACACACACACACACACACACACACACACACACACACACACACACACACACACAATAACGAAACTTTTGTTGGGCACTTTTCGAAGTTTTGAGTACATTGGCCGGAAAATTCCGACGATAGTATGGTCTTTATACTGCACACGTACCTATTCTACAAAGACTTTTAATATCTTAAATAAAACTTAGCATTTTGGGCGGAAAGAGTTTTTTTTAATGATTCTTCTAATAAATTTACTTCCATAAACAATGTAGTGTCCTTTTTGCGGTGTTTTTTTTTTGTTCCGTGAAGTGGTATTGATTGCGAATCAAAATGGCCGCCAAGAGGTCGACTTAAGCAAAGAAATGCCGCAAGTAAAACGGGACTTTTCCATTTTAGCAAAAGTGATCCATGAATGAACGTTCTTAATAGAGCAATATTCAAATTATTATGGATGATTCGCTTAAACTTGCATTGATAAATAGATTGCGATCAACAAACGAGTTTCAATTATTAAAGTACATAAAACGGCTGATAAACACACACGCACGTACATTCTCTTTCTCTCTCACACACACATTAACATATACATATGAAATATGCATATGTTAATGTGTATAAATATGAGTAATATATACATACGACGTGCCTTCAATAAGTTTCCAGAATTTTTTGTACAGGCATTTAAAATTGTCGAAGACACTTAAAAATTCAGTATGTAATTGCTATACATCTTATGAGATTTTTATGATTTCAAGTTCAAATGAATAGCGACAGCAGGAATTGGAATACACCCTACTAAAGCATGATTATCACAGCTGGTGAATTTCAAAAATACAATTTGGACGTGAGGACACTTGAAAACAACGATATGCAATAAAATTCTGTTTTAAACTTTGAAAAATATCACAGACACGTATGGAATGCTTCAAACTGCTTTTGGATTATCTTGCATGAATCGAGCATCAGTTTTTGAGTGTCATAAGAGATTCAAGGAAAGCATCACTCTGTGAGGGATGATGAGAGGTTTGGGAGGAGTAAGGAAGTCAGAACACCGAGCTAATTGGCAAAATAAAGAATTTCATAGATAACGACCGTCGTGTGTCTATAGAGACAATAAGTGGACAGTTTGATGTCAGTGTGGGAACTGTACAAACAATTATTCACTTCATATTCCGAAGTTCTTGATGCTCTAATGACCTGCGATAAAAGATGATCTACTGCTATGACCCAGAGACCATAGAACAGGGTCCACAGTTGAAGCATGCTGACTCTCCCAGACTCAAGAAGGCCAGACAGCAAATACACCCAGAATTTTTTGATGATCCTTTCTTTTGACAACACGGGCATGATCTACATGCACTGGGTTCCCACTGGACATATAGTCAACAAGAAATACTATGTTGAGGTATTAAAGGAGTTCAGGAAGAAATTCTGTCGGAAGAGGCCAGCACTCTTCAAATCGGGTCAGTGGCAATGGCAGTGGCCTGTACTTGTTAGGGCGTTGTGTCTTAAACTTTTTAGGTATGAGGGTGGTATCACCTTTTAATAGTCATGTTGGTGCGGCTTCCCCAACCTTCACCAGTCTAGTGGCATTTCCATCACGACAGTGCACAAGTCCACAACTCCATCCTTGTCACAGACTATTTGACCAAGATGGGCATCAAGACAGTTCCTCACCCTCCTCATTGTCCAGACCTTGCTTCCTGTGACTTTTAGTTATTCCCTAAGCTCAAGGAAAACCTTAGAGGGTATCGTTATGAGACAATTGAGGAGATGAAAGAGGCTGTGACGGGGTCACTGACACGCTCATACAAGAAGACTTCCAATGAGCCTTCGAGAAGTTGTTAGAACGATACAACACGTGCATTGCATCCGGAGGAAATTACTTCGAAGGGAACTAGAGTTTCATGTGTGTACTATCAATGAAAGTGTCCATACGAAGAAAATCTGGAAACTTATTACAGATACATCGTAAATTTTCATATTTATGTTGCAGAAGATCCAAACAAAATTAATACTGTCGGTTTCTGATCTTCTATAACATATATGAATAAATATTACGCTCTTATTTTTGAAATTAAAAAAAATCGAGTACTCTGCTGTGGTTCTTCTCCACTCATATTACACACACACACACACACACACACGTGTATGTGTGCGTTAATATGTGAGTTATATACGAGTGTCTTTTCAAAAGTAGAGCTATGAAGACGGAAGAGGTAACATTTTAATGGGCGACCTTTTGTGCTCCAGAATTTATTTTTCTACATAGTCACTATCATTCTCAATACATTTTTTCTAGCGACGAACGATGGCCGTGAATTGGCGTTCAAAGCACGCTTTGTCATAAAAATGCTGTTGCAAAAATAAAGCCTCCTATGTTTTTAATTCAAAAGTTAAAGAGATACGAAAACGAGAGTAGTACCATTAAATAGAGCGACCTTTTGTGCTCCAGAATTTATTTTTCTACATACTCACCACGATTTACTTTCAATGCATGTTTGCCAGGAATTCAATGACGCATGTCGATGACAGGGGTTGCTTTCTTTGAGACTTATATCGTCATCATAACAATGCGATTTGCAATCCTCTCTGATCCATTCGGGCGGAATGAAAAATAGAAGTCATTACTTTTGGAACGCCCCTTATATATATATATATATATATATATATATATATATATATATATATATATACATATATATATATATACATATATATATACATATATATATACATATATATACACACACACACACACACATATATATATATATATATATATATATATATATATATATATATATATATATATCAATGGGGAGTCCGTTGGCCCCAACTTTAGCGGATATTTTCGTCGGGTACCATGAATCCGTTATGTTTAATTCTACAACTAAACCCACTGCATATTTCAGATATGTTGACGCCACTTTTGCTATTTTTCCATCGCAAAGTGAAGCGTTGATATTTTTTAATAGGCTGAATTCCCTACATGAGGTTCTTAAGTTCACTATGGAAAGTGAGAAGGACGATTCGCTTCCTTTCTTGGATGTTCTTGTTGAACACTCAAGGGGGGGGGGCTTTTTCACTACAATTTATAGAAAGCCGGCATTTACTGGCCTATATGTGAACTGGTTGTCTTTTGTACCAAAATCACTTAATTAATACTTTGGTACATAGAGCCCTCATAATTTGTTCGCCTAACAGATTAGACGCCGAACTCGATAAGATTAGGGAAATATTCACCAATAATGGTTATCCTGGTGACCTTATTGATGACTGTATTTTCAAAAAGGTTGCATATTTTAAATCCCCTAAAAAGTTTGGACCCTTGAAATGCCCGGTTTATTTGAAATTACCGTGGATTGGAGAGAGGAGTAATAGACTTTCCAAACAGATTCGCAGAAGTATTTACGACTGCTTTAATTCTGTGTCCTTGCGTTTGGTATATACTACGAGACCTGCTTTTCCGTCTTTTCGCAAGGATAGTTTGCCTTACATCCAAAATAGTAACATTGTATATCAGTTTAGATGCCAGTGCGATGCTGGTTATGTTGGGCGAACATCCTTGCACCTTTTGACTCGTATAAACCAGCATGTTCCATCGAAGATCAGACAAGGGAGGATGGGGTCTGGTGGTCTCCCTCCTTCTGCAGCCTTGGACTCTGCTATTGGCCAGCATTTGGTTGACAACCCGTGCTGTGCCGATGGATATAAAATAGATTGGTTCGAGTTGCTACATAGAGCGGACTCCAGAAACCATTTAAAGATTTTGGAGTCTGTCTCTATTGCGGTGCGTCAACCTTCTTTGTGCCGGCAAAAAGAAACATCAAACGCATTGTTTCTCTTTGGGGAACTTTGAATATTTTCTCCCGCTTTTTTTTCTCCCTCGTTGTGCCAATATTTTAATCGTTTTTAAACGTTAATAAATTTATTTAGTGTCCCCGTACTTTTGGCACATTCAATAAGTTCCCCATTAGAACTCTTTATTTTTCGACACAATATTATTTTGTTCGCTATCGATTTTCTCCTGACAAGATGATAGCCGAAAGAGCTCTCGAGAAACTTCCGCCTATTATTTTGAAAACTATATATAAATTCTGTACCTCTAAACATTTATATATATATATATATATATATATATATATATATATATATATATATATATAAGCTGAACGTCTGTGTGTGTATGTGGCCACGAATAGGCTCCTATATGGTTGACTATTATAGAAAACTGATCACATATAATGATAGAAGAAATTAATATGTTTGATATGGCATAATGACGACCCATTAAAATTGTGGGGTCTGCGTACGCATCTGGTCCACAAAGTATGGAAATACAAAATCTAAGAATTAAAAAAAAAAAACGTTTACAAGTGTTTTTGATATAGATGTACATAATAAAACTTTGATAAGTATGTTTTAAATTAAATAGGGATGGTATAATTAAATTGTGGGGTCTGCGTTCGCGTCTGGCCTCCATAGAATGGAAATAGGAACACACTTTAATAAAGACTTTTCATGTCTATCTGCGTAAGTATACTTTGATAATTATGTTTCAGTTTGAAGAAATATAGTATAATAAAATTATGGGGTGTTCGTTCGCGCCTGACCGCCATAGAATGGAAATATGTCACAAAGTTTTTACAAGGTTTTTTAATATAGATCCACAGAATATTGTGATAAGTGTTTCAATGTGAACAGGTATGGTATAATAAATTATGGTGTTTATCTATTTTATTTTTACTTTCATCATATTTTGCTTTGGTTTTGGTACCCCAAATTTACAACCCTTCCTTTTCATAACCTATCATACTTTCATAAATCAGAGTCCATTTTCTGTAGGTTGTTTTTGAACCCAGTCAACGATAGGTACTTTTGTTAGTATATATATATATATATATATATATATATATATATATATATATATATATATATATATATATATATAACTACTTCATTTATCCACATAAATTTAATATACGAAAGTATAGATTTATGCGTAAACTTTAAGTATTTACTTCAAAAGTGCTCAATACGTAGGTAGAGCTAGTTAGTAATTTATAAAATATATATGGCGATTAAGCTACACTGAATATTCTGCGTTTCATCCACTATAGGATTCGTCAGGCTTATGCGCGAATTCTGTGGTTGTTTCTTGTTTTTATATATGTTGAGGATTTTAGTTAGCCAATGAGCTTTCTAGTATCCACCGCACCCCTTCCTATCAGCCAATGGGCATGCATTTTATCGAACAAAGGATCTGTTTTAGACCTAGGTTAGTGGTTTAAGGTAGACGTTTTCCTCCCTATATGTGTACACACATGCACACACACACACACACACACACACACACACACACACACACACACACACACACACACACACACACACACACATATATGCATATACATATATGTGTGATCGTTTATGCATATTCATGTTTATTTAATTTATTTATTTGTTTGTTTTCTATTGTTTTTGTTAGTTTTAAAGCTATTTTGTATCGTTATCCTAGAGTAAGTTTTATTTATATATATAATTTGTAAACAATTCAAAAACCAAAACTATATTTAAATCAAATTAATATCATTTTATTTGACATATGGTAGTCTTATACGTGTTTCGTTTAATGGATGTGTAGATAAAACAACGCACCAGAGACCCATATAAGTCTATATATGACGAAATGTTGCATCTCTCTATATGTTCTACAAGTATTTTAATGGTGAATGCTCTGGAAAATTAAAAGCACTTGTGGCCCGTCGACGTAAATACTCCCGACAAACCCGACAATCAGCTAAATCCCTAGATGTAAGAATTCCTTTTACTCCAATAGTTTATTTCCCAGAACTGCTAGGCTTTGAAATTCCTTTCCGGGATTCTGCTTTTCCCAACTGTACTGACATGCAGAAGTTCAAGTGTAATATGAACATCTTGCTGCACATCTCCCTTCTTAGTATCCGTGCAACTTATGTTCCCGATAGTAGTCTCCTACTTCAAAGTGACACTGGCCTTGTTTGTAAAATTCTTTAGAGCCGCTTTGGGGTAGGAGAAGTAAATAATCGGTAAAAATGCCAAAAAACAAAACAAAACAAAACAAAAACAAAAGCAAAAAACTACAAATATAGCACCATTAAAGTCTTGATAATCACTAAAAAATAGAAAATTGAATCTTGTTACCCGTAAAAATTTTTTAGGGCCGTTTTGGGATGGGGGTAGTGGCGTGTCGATATTTTGTGCATATTTTCATTCCAAAAAAATGCTGAGTTTACATTTTAAGAGTGTTCCGTCCGAGCAAGGAAAGAGCCATATGTGCTTGATTACATTTTATGTTAGTTCCGTGTGCGCAAGGAACGAGTTAGCAATGTGTGTTAAAATCGCAATAATTCTCAACCATTTTGTTAGAGCTCACCGTAATAAAATTTCAGTATTTAATTTTTAAAATTTTGAGCGATTATCAAGTCTTCAAAGAGGTTGTATATGTTTTTTAGTAGAGTTGCATCATGTGTAAAAGTTGATTTAATTTTATATGTTTCTGTGATTATCGAGTGTTAAAGACGTTATGTATATATATTTTTTTACCTATGCATGTACGTTAACATGCTGAATAGTTCAAAATATGTTGCCAGTATTTATGAAACATTAAGATAATTTTAAGGTTACCAGTAGTTAAATTTCTGATTTTGAGGGATTATTATGTTTGTATTTGTTTTTGTTTTTTTAGCACTATTGCCTCCTGTGGCGTTACCGCATCAGGGAGCGATATAGATCCCCATTTGGGGAGATTGAGACCCCCTAAACATAGAGTAAGGCCGGGTAATTATGCTGATATTGTCTGTTAAGCATTATTGGGTGCCTGGACAGCGGCGGGTAACCTTGCTGAAAGGATGAATTTATTGTGCTTTTGTAAAACAGACATATATTTTATTGTTTGAGAAAAATGACAAGAGGTGTCATTTGGAAAGCTATAACGAAATGTGATTTCGTTTTTTGCCTGACGAACCCCAGATCAAGGATGTCTGGCTTTTTGAGTACGAGAGGTTAAAGTATCAACCTTCCTGGGCGTGTGAATGAATTTGAGTTGTGGTCTCAGATTCGCGGACCTATGAAGGTTTGCAGGTTTGCATACACGCAAAAAACCAGGAATTCCTCGGATTGACGTATCCAGCGGTGATTGGTCTGAGGAACATCCTACCCTAACTCATTATCTTCCAATATAAGCAAATACCCGGGCCAGAGAGGAGCAGATTGAAACTGAATCTCGAGACAAGAAAACTACCCAAGATATCCGCCACACCAGTTCTGTCACCGTCGCCACTGTAGAGATCAAAGAATAAGATTCCGGACTGTTTTCTGGTGTAACGAGATCGAACTGAACAATTGTACATATGTAAAACATCTGTAAATTTCGTGAATTAACATTTGGTAGACTAAAAACCAGCTGCGTTTGTTTTCTTTTGGCCTGCATAAGAAGCTAATTAATTTTCAGCGGACGCTTGCATCGGGAACTGACGACGATGTCTGTGACGCGGAAGAATATTGTAAAGAAATCCAGGAGGAGGACGATCACGACTATTGCGACATTTGTTAGGTGAAAGTCAGCAATAGTTGCAAAGCACTATCCACTCATCAGGCTTATAATGGGTTTCTAAATAATCACATGATTATTTCAGTGCGCTTCAGAAAATGTATAAATCCCAAAAGAATATAATGAATGTCCAAAGAGGAAAAGTATGAATATATGAATAAAAAATAAATGAACATTATTCATCAAACCGTGGCATATATGTTTTATGCAAACATCGCTATCCGCTTGTAGGCGATCAGAATGAGATTAGAAAGTTTTATTCTAATAAATTAGTTAATGTGTAAAAATAGATGTGTAATGGGGAAAAAGCAAATATTATACATAAAACCCCGGCTGATATAAATTAGTCAAAAACTACAAGTATGTTGCTTACATTTGACGATGACGTACACAGGGAAAGAAGAAAAAGGAAGGAAGACAAATGTAGAAGATACATTTACTAATAGATACTATATGCATGTGTAGATTTTAGAAAAACTAAACAGTCATTAGTTACGTAAAAGGGGTGGAAAATTCTTTCACTGTTGTTATATGTTGGAAATTAACTGGAATTGAGGTCGTACGTAAAAGCATTTGTCCTAGCGACGCCATATTGTAATGCTCTGAAGTTTTCGTGTAGAATGATCTAATTCCGAAATAAGAAAATTAACGGGCAACCAATCAAAGGCAGCGGATTTCCCTGAGGGAGAATTTACTATTTTTTAAATTCTAGTATGGGAAAGTTAATTTTATATGTGTGCATGTATGAGCCAGTCAGGGGTGGTGTAAGCGTAGAATCTGTGGAACATGTAAACTTTCTTCCGGTGTCGACTGGTGGCGGTGGTAGGACTAAATATTTAGAGGGGAAAATAGGTACCTCTTTCTCAAAAAGTGTTGCGATTGTGATGGTGTTTCCCCTAAGATGTACCGTAGTATTTTATTATCACGACTGAATGTGTATGAAATGGTGTTCGAAAGCTACACAAGATAGTTGCTATTAGCTGCATTGAATTTGTATGTGGCATCTGTTGTTGCAAACCTACGATACTTTGATTCAGAGGGACATTTCTACAGTCATTATATATATATATACATATATATACATACATATATATACATATATATATGTATATATAAAAAACTATATAAAATAGTAAAATGTATCTCTGAAACAACTATAAATGTATGTGTGTGTGTTATGCCAATAAATCGTGTACGGTTATATGTATATGTGTTTATATATTGTTATGTAAGTTAAGTATTTTGTGTTATTTCTGAATGTAAGCTTATAACAATTGCTTGATTATATATTACAATTTTTTAGTAAAAATATTTCTTTTGTTAAACCAAAATTTACCTCCCTTTCAATATATGTGAACTAAAGTTATTTCTTGTCGTATGAGAAAACTTAAAAAACAAACAAAAAAAACCCATTAATACAACGGATTTTCGTGCTTTTTAATATCTCTTTAGAATTATAATGATATCCATTTTGATGTGGAATTAATTTTTTAAATAATAAATGGACTTTACTAATGCTTTTTGCAAACGATATTTCTTCAGATTTTAACCTTGGTTGCAGTGAAAATCATTTTGGACATAGTTGCTGATGTTTTTTTGTGCTACCCTATTTTTGGATTATGATAATATTCGTTTAGATGTGGAATTAAGTTTTAATTATTAATGGACTTTACAAATGGATATTTCTTGAGATTTTTGTTTTGCTTCTAGTGGAAATATTAACTGATTTGGACATTGTTCTTACTTTGCGTTTTTATATTTCTCGTAAGAAAATATTGTTATGATGATAGTCTAGTGCAAATTTTGGCAACCTACGGCCCACAGGCAGGGTCTGGCCCGCACAGGCATTTTAACCAGCCCGCAAGCCTGATTATCAATGACTCTATTTTTTAACATGAGAGACTAGGCTTCCGGATTCAACAAAAGTCCTGCTGTTATCTTCATCTAATCCAGTCAGCAGAATTTGCACACTATGTCCGCAAAAAACAATCAACTCCATGTCTGCATAATATATAAAAATAATCATAAAACGCAAACTGAGAGCCAATTTTACCGACATTAAGCGGGGACAACTTCAAAAGGACAATGTTGTTTCAGTATATACGTAAGTGTATATGCTTGCAACTATTTGTACTCGTATGCATGTGTATGTGTGTTTCGTTTATCGTTAGTGTATGTGTGGTTCGTTTGTCGTACAATTTTTAATAACACTTTCAAACATACACGTCATAATTTCATCCGTTTCACTTTGGTTGATTTTTTGACGTTTATTCAAGAAAATTAATTTTTGTTAATTGTTTTTCTTTTAATTTTGATTTCCTTTTGTTTTTCCGATTACCCAATGTTTATTTTCATTATTGTTTGAAACTTTTAGGTTGACAGGCGTCTGCATATGTAATTTTCCTTTTTTTTTCTTTCATTAATAATCTTCGTCCAACCTTCGAGCCATAATTATAACACGATCCGGCCGCGGGATCGAATGAGTTGCCGATCCCTGGTCTAGTGGTCTAGTTAAAATATACTGTTCATTGTATTATTGTATAACGGTCTATAACGAGTATATATAGATACAAGACACCACTGATCTCTTTACCTGTACAATTGGCATGTTTATATGCTACGGCAGTATCACCAATCCTTACAATGTATGTACACATATACCGTTGTTGTTTTTGTGTGTATATATGGGGTGCAATAGCTTGTCTAATGTATATTGCGAGTGCATGTATGCGTTTGTTTACACATTAAATTACAGTTCACAAAACAGGACAATAAACGTACGAGAGGCAGTTCTTTAACAACGAGGCAAATAAACATCCGTATGTGCTTGGTACACATAACAATACTAGACATATCTTATATTGTTTCTTCCGATTTCTGGTTCTGTAAACAAAGATACTTTACTCTAAAGACAACGTCAGATAACAGGATGTACTTTACATACAGCGTAGAACGATAAAATTGTTACCCTAGAAAAGAAGACATAATTCCATTTCCGTTTGAAAATCGGTTTTCTTTTTTGTTGTTGTTGCAGACTATCTACTAGTAAGTCAGTTGTGTGCAAATCCCAAGGGCGATAGCAGCCTTCTATCATGTCTTAAAGTGGCACAATGTTCAGATCCAAGTGATGACAACAGGACCATTGCCAGCGCTCTCAACATGCATTGCTGGATTGCCACGAATAATAGGAACGTGCCGTGAATGATGAAAACAAACTTTCCGGGCACAGTTATAGTCTTTGGTGTGGTTTCAAGTGAGGGCTACATCATGCCATCTCACATATTTGAAGTCGACTTGAACGTCAACATCAAAGTGTACCTGGATGTTTGTCTTCAGAAGGAGCGCTACGACTTTGTACGCTTCTCTCACTGGCTCCTTTTCTCCCCTGACCTGTACCCGCTGAACTACTTCGTTTGGTCATACGTCGAGAACATCACCAACATGACCTCCCACAACACCAAAGCTAGCCTGATAGTTGCCATCCGCCGGTGCTTGGGGAAAAGGCATGCTCCAAGTTCCTGACCTGTATCGAGGCAGTGATTTAGGACAAAGGCGACTACATTGCATAGATGTCAGCTCTACTACATAATCCTTGAATTGATTTTTTCAATAAAAGTTTTAAAATAAAGCTGCAGCGTTGTTTTCTTTAGCGCGACATTTTTATTTTCCACACCGTAACTTTATTTTTACGGGATTGTGACTTCCCTCAGAGTTTTCAAATGTCTCCCCAAATTCCACAACTTGGTATTAACGCGTCCCTTCAAGCTTCTGGACTACAAATGAAATTTCGTCAGAACTAATATCTTAAGTGGCTCGAACTGAACTCTCAACTGACTCGTTTTTACGTGTATATATCAAAACCTTTTTTTTTTATTACGCACTTTACGTAAACAGGTCAATCTTATTGTTTATTGTTAACTGTAAATATTATTCATTTGCTGAACTAAATTTCGGTTCTTTATTATTATGGCTATTTTAACTGGCTTTAAAATATTTGACCTGGTAAATAGTAAAATCTGCCATTGAAAATATTTTATATTTTCATAACATTGTAATATATCTCAGTGGTGTCTTTTCTTATTCACCTGAACTCACTGAATTGCAACGCAATATTATGAAAATAATCAAGTATTTACTTGTTTAAAATTAACATATTTCGGAGTTATACTCCTTCATCGCCATGATGTTAAGTTGAAGCAAATAAACTTAATGAAGAATCCGAGTGCTGTTATATGCGGTGTTGCTTTTAAAATGCTGGCAACGCGATCTGAAAGTCAGAGTAGTGTTTTCCGTGTTATAAGCGTTGGTTGAATTTGAATTTTAAATTGAAATTCGTATGAAATGCCTTTGAAAGCCGTATTTCATAGGTATTTCAATTTAAAATTCAAATTTAATCAACACCCCCAACACGGAAAACACTACCCTGAATATATATATATATATATATATATATATATATATATATATATATATATATATATATATATATACATATATATATATATATATGTATATATATATATATATATGCATTGCTGGATTGCCACAAATAATAGGAACGTGCCGTGAATGATGAAAACAAACTTTCCGGACACAGTTATAGTCTTTGGCGTGTTTTCAAGTGAGGGCTACATCATGCCATCTCACATCTTTGAAGTCGACTTGAAAGTCAACATCAAAGTGTACCTGGATGTGCCTGTGCACAAGTCCAAAGAAACCCAAGTTTGGCTTCAGAAAGAGTGCTACGATTTTGTACCCTTCTCTCACTGGCCTCCTCCTCAAACCTAAACCCGCTGAACTACTTCGTTTGGTCATACGTCGAGAACATCACCAACATGACCTCCCACAACACCAAAGCTAGCCTGATCGTTGCCATCCGCCGGTGCTTGGGGAAAAGCATATATATATAACAAAAATACTTTTTTTTTCACTTGACAAAGCTTCATAGAACTTAAAAAGTTCGCCTGTTTTTAATATACCAACTGGGTTTCACGCTCTGTTGCGATCGTTACCTTGTATACTGCACGTATTTGTGGTAGAATTCAAAAGTTCATTTTCATCATTCTAAGTAAAGGATCAAAACAGAATTGTATTTGACTATTTAGGTGATCTAATAATCGAAGAAGTGCGCGAAACCGTCGGGTTAGGGTTTATTAAAAGACAAATAATTCTTTTAAGTACTCTGTCTGTTTGGCTCTCTCTAATACATTTATTTCTAGTCGCACTGATGAGCTGTGAAACAGCGAAACAGTACTATACGTGAATGACTATAGTGCTCCCTATCTTGGGTTGAGCATAATAGGAAATGATATACAAACTGCCATTAGCGTATTAAGCGACGCTCTTTGTATAAAGAAATCGAGCGGAGGCATTGGACGATGTCAAAACATCGTTAATTCATTACCCACACAGCAGCAGTCGTATAGTGCAATGGTGAGAAGCCTTGACTGTCATTTGGGCTGTCGGGTTTCGATCCTGGCTTGAGGCAGTTGTCTGTCTAGCCGCACAAATGAGCTGTGAAACAGCGAAATAGTACTGTATGTGGATGACTATATATATATATATATATATATATATATATATATATATATATATATATATATACATATATATATACTTGTTTATTGTTATATAAACATGCTCACATCCCGCTGCTACAAATAGCCACTTGTTTCAATCAAACAACAGATATCATCAGGCAGCGACTTGACTATTCAAAAGTTCAATGAATAATCTTATTATTCATTGAACTTTTGAATAGTCAAGTCGCTGCCTGATGATATCTGTTGTTTGATTGAAACAAGTGGCTATTTGTAGCAGCGGGATGGGAGCATGTTTATATAACAATAAACAAGTATTATCAGCTCTTTTTATTGAGCACTATCTAACAACCTCGTTGAACTCATTAGTCCATTACTTTTGAATATAAAAAAACCCCGAGTACATATATATATATATATATATATATATATATATAGAGAGAGAGAGAGAGAGAGAAAGAGAGAGACATACAGACAGAGTACTTAAGAGAATTGACTTTTAATATGCCATAAACACGGTTTCACGCATTTTGCGATTATATATATATATATATATATATATATATATATATATATATATGAAGAAAGAAGGAGAAAGTTATATATATATATATAGAGAGAGAGTTAGATAGATCTATATATAAATAGATAGATAGATAGATAGCGATTGATATATCAGAAATCAATTTTGTAAATGTTCTCAAACTGAAGAGAATAATTAATCCAGTTCGATGAAAAGTGATTTTTTTTATTAAACCGATAAAAAATGCATCTTTTCTCCTAAGAAACGTCCCATTTCTTATCCGCCATTAGACTTGCACATTGATAAAATATAAGTAAGCCTCTTTCTTTATAATTTCAAGATATTTTACATTTGATTCGATATTAATATCAAAACTATAAAGATGTCATTTACCTAAGTGGCCATTAAATCTACAAACGATTAAAAAGCCTGAAGTAATATTTCCAGTATTATTATTATTATTATTATTATTATTATTATTATTATTATTATTATTATTATAATAATAATAATAATAATAATAATAATAATAATAATAATAATAATAATTTATTATTAATATATTATTATTATTATTATTATTATTATTATAATAATAATAATAATAATAATAATAATAACAACAACAACAACAACAACAACAACAACAACAATCATAATAAAATAATAATATTAATAATAATAGTATTTATAATAATACTAGCGAGGGGTACCCGGCGTTGTCCGGGTGTTTTTCGGGGTATGTGAAAAAAACCCGAAAATGGGAAAAAAACAGGTGCCCGTGAAAAAAAAACGAAGCCTTCATGACGCGCAGTTGGAAAATAGTAAAGTGTTAAAAAAACAGGTGCGCGTTTTTGATTGACGTGACGGCGATAGGTATTCAGCAGTAAGCATTTTGTGCGGGACAGTTTTGAATGAGGTGAATAAATCGGTTTGCTTGTTTTTAAAAAACCCGCTCCCTGTTTATTAGGAGGAGCGAAATGAAAGCTACAGTCTGATATGACGAAGTCGACATTGAACAAACGTTACAGCTCGGCCTGTTATTAGAGTCGAGTTTCGCTTTTTTTTTATACCGAAAACCGAATGTAACGCGTGCCGATGCGGGAAATGTCGATTAATTAGCGTTTGAAAGTCAATAAAATTAAATAGACAGGCGAGCTCCGTGGATAACTTTGAGATATTACAATTTATAGATGATATAAAAAGTTTTAAGAAGTTGTGAACCGAGCAAGTGCTTCTTTGAAAGAAGCCTTTTGTGGACATCGAGGAAAAGCGTACATACATACATACATACATTTTCGCTTTTATATATATAGATAATTACTATTAATAATATCTACATATTAATATGCTTGTCCGTACGGTGTCACGTCATCATCATCGCAAACATTAATTAATGAAACGCGTCATCATCATCGCAAACATCAATTAATGTGAATTATCTCCCTTTATTCTTCAATCTCTATTAGTTAAAAATCATTAAACCCTTTTATTTCCCAAAACTTCCCGAACAACAAAAATAACATATATATATATATATATATATATATATATATATATATATATATATATATATATGAACTGTCTATTTATGGTTCCGGATTATTTTAAAGACAATTATGCATAGAAGGTATCGTTCCACAGTTTAAATAGTATAGTATTTTACTTACATTTTTAACGATGTCTTCTGTAGTACGAAACGCTTATTCTATTTTATTCAGTAATAAATATATTTTTTACATTTAACGCTACGAGTTCGTTTTTTTTTTTACTGTGCCACTTTATCTTTTTTTTATTTACTTTGGAGTGAGCCTTACATAACAAAAAATATGTTTAGAAATAAATGTTACAAAAGTCAAGAATAACTTTATTAAATAAATCACCAAAGTCACTATTCGCAAATACACTGAGTAACACAGAGTCAAAACATATTTTACGTCTTGTTCTTTTTTTTTTTTGCTTTTGTTTTACGGCATATCAATCCTTTTTCGTGTTATTTAATGCCGAATCGAGTAATTTTGTAACATTTATACAACTTCACGTTGTTTACATAGTTATTACTTATGGTGTGTTCGTTTTATTTTGCTTCTTTTACAGGCAGTCATCATCTTCTAATGCCCACCGACATAATACTATAAAAATTGGACGCAACAATTTTTTTTTAATATGAAATAAAACACTTTGTTTCATTAAATAGGAAATAAATATTCCTTTAAATAAATTAAATCGTAAGTAAAGATTTTCAGTATATTTTATTTAACTAAAGAATTTTTCCATTATTTTTATTACATTGTTAGGTGAAGTTTCAGAATAGTTAAACCCCCTCCCCATATTAAGAATGGCTTTCAGCATGATTCTTACAATAGCGGTATCAAAGATTTTTTTCCCCTTATTTTAAAACAAATTATTTAAAAAAGATACAAGACCATTAAATTTTTTTTCATTAAATCGCTATTTAGGTGAAGGTTCAAAATAGTTAACCCTTCTCTCCATAACTGTTTTTTTATGCAGTAAAATACTTTGTTTCAATAATTATGGTTTAAATAAATATTTATTCCTTATTAAAAGATTTACAGTATATTTTATTTAATTGAAGAAATATTTATTGTTCATGCATATATTTTCCCTTATTTTTTTACATTGTTAAGTGTAGTTTCAGAATAGTTAACCCCTCCCCATATTAAGACTGGCTTTCAGCATGATTCTTACAATAGTGCTATCAAAGTTTATTGATTTTTCTTATTTAACAAAAATCATAACACAGATACAAGAACATTTTAAACATTTTTTTCATTAAATCGTTATTTAAGTGAAGGTTCAAAATAGTTAACCCTTCTCCCCATAATCGTTTTTTTATGCAGTAAAATACTTTGTTTCAATAATTATCGTTTAAATAAATATTTATTCCTTATTAAAAGATTTACAGTATATTTTATTTAATTGAAATCTATATCAATAATTTGACTTAAAAAATATTTGTGAATTTCCAAATCTTCATTGAATAAAATTCAAAATAAATAGAAAAGTCTATTGCATATATAAAAGTTGACGGTTGCTTATTTAACTTCATTAAAAGCTATCAAAGTCAACCAAGAGCTGCTCAATATTCTGGCTTAATGGATCATTTAGCAAGGAATGAAGATAGTTATTCTGGTGTACCAGTTATTCTACAATCTACATTTACAGGAAGTCCTAGGAATCTACAACAGCTTTATCAAGATACAATGGCAGTTTTCTGTGACCTATTCATTACTCACACGTGTAATACAAAATGTCCGGAAATATTAAACAACTTGGGGTCATCAGAACTTTCACAAAATCGATGTCAACAATGTCACACAGTTTTTTTTTTAATTCACAGTCTGACTCCCAAGAACCTGCTGACTGACCACTATTCTCACTCCAAGCAGCTGATCGACGTCCCTGTCACCGCCTCACTCATAACCAGCACTTCCTGACAATATCAACAGCATCATTTTCGATCGCATTGATCTTCAATAAAAGTTTAAACTAAAGTTCTTTGTTTGTTCTACTTGTTTCCATACGTTCATTTTTGTAATATAACAATAAGGAATTTCTTACTGATGTGTTTTAAAAGATTTTAACTACCGTGGAATTTCCACGGGTCCTGCTAGTTAATATCATTTTGGGGAATTCCAGGTGCTGTATGTGCTCTTCGCTTATTTCGGCATTGTTTCCAGTCGTCCTTGACCTCTCCTTGCCACTGGACTGAAACAGTACCGATTCAGGAGTGGTGTGGTTTTGGATTGCGCAACCCTTGCCTCGCAATTACACGCGCAGCTGCTCATACAATGGGTATATTTTGTCTTTCGAGACTGAACGGAGACATCGATTATTATTATTATTATTATTATTATTATTATTATTATTATTAGCTCACAATCAGCTTTGGTCCTGGATATGACCTTAAACTATATCCAGTGGTGAGACCCCAGCTTGCGGGCTTTGGGGAGTGTGGAGCCACCCTTTAATTGCCATTGCTCCCAGGTCCACTCTGACCCGGAGTGGTAGTACCTATGGGTTAAATAGAAACGGACTTGAAAACAAAATATATTCTATTAAAAAAATTTTTCTTCAAAATCTTTGGATTCGGCATTAAATAACCAGAAAAGGGTTGATATGCCGTAAAACAAAAACAACCAACCAACCAACCAACCAACCAACCAACCAACAATCAGCTTTTACACAGGACATAAAGGATCTCTCCTTAAAAACAACCTGTGGTGTTCCCTGGAAGGTAGGTGACAACAAGTCTCCCCAGTTTCCAAGTACTCCCCCCTCTTGATATCATTTGCAAATGACTTTGCATTATCGCAACAGTCGCTTACCATTGATTTTTTGCTGGCAGCGGCCACTAGTCTCCACTGGAATTTGAGAGGCAATACGCCTCCCCAAGGTCCCAGTTCTCTTCACACTTGTCCGGTAGAGGTCTGGTCAGTGCTCTCTCGTCGGTCTTTCCATCCTCCTTGACCCTTCTCGGCTATTTGGCTTCATTCTTTTTTTTGATGGGGATCGGTGATTGATTAGGAGAGGATGGGAGACGGGATATAGAACTTATGGATATGCATCGTCAATGTTCCTGGTTCCATGTAACGCTTCTTCATGTTTTGTCTCTGCAGTAGCTTGTGTATGTTTATTAGTCTCCGCATTCAAGGGTTTTCCTTAATATTTCAGCTTTTTTCATTATTATTATTATTATTATTATTATTATTATTATTATTATTATTATTATTAATAATATATATATATATATATATATATATATATATATATATATATATATATATATATATATATATATATATAGTCTTTGAGATTTGAAAATTTTTTTAGGGAAAATTTACTCGCCCCAAAATATTTTTACTCGTCCGACTTTATGTCTTTGTTTCAGTCAATAATAGTAAATAATTTTACAACAATTCAAGAAATTTCAGTGTGTATAGTCCAACAAGAAAATATTTGTTTAACTGTTGTAAATCAGCTATTTTATCATTACAAACATTTCAATAAATATTCAACAAAACGTAAAAATACAACACCAGTTATTTTTATAGCATCATTCATATTATTGTTCCATAGAAATAAGAATCATTTCTTCGGATGCTGATACGTAGTATCAAAATGACAATTGAAATATTAATAACTCAAGACTGTGTTTATTGGTACCGTTAGAAAACGAATATGTCTAACTTTATATACAAAGAAAACATAATGTAAAATAACACCCTTGAAATAAATATATTTTAAAATGCAAAACAAATATTAGAGATTCATTTTTTCATTAAAACATTTCAAAACATAATTGAAAAATATTCTGAAACACACAATCATCCCAGTAGCTCAAAAGAATCAGAAATAGTTACTTACAATAATTACTGAACAAAACTCGAAGCGAGATCATAATAAAATGGACATTTAGCATCATATAGCATTGAACATTTCAGCGAAATTTATATAAATTAACCTAGTAATTAAATAGCTTTATTAATGAAACAATAAAGGTTTTTTTATACATTTATTCTTTATTTTTATTTTTTACAAGTCGAAATATTATATCATGTATTACATGTTACTAATAATCAGCCGTCTTGATATTTTTATGTGTTTACATTTTTATAATTCATGTTCTGATTTGTTTATATTCTGATACATTTCTATCGTCCCTGGAATAAATAATGTTTATTTGCGAAGAAACAAAACTGAAGCAAAAACTGATTACTTGCTTGTTGTATAATTTAATTTTCGGTACGTGCTTGACGGAACGATGCGTTTTCCCCCTCTTTCAAATGTTCGTCTTTACTTTTGTAAGCATGAAGTGTATGTAGTTTTAGCGTCGAAGAATCTTTTTTCCAAATGAATTTCAAAATCAGAGAGCTAAATCAAGGCGACATTTTGACTACACGCCGAATGTGTAAATTTGACCTCTTGTTGACCTCACAGCTAGAGATGAAAGAATTCACAAATGATGAGACATAGGTAATTTTAAGTCACCGCATATTTGAGGGTCATAAAATAAATGAGTTTTTCCTGTTTCTTTATTTAAAGAAATTTTATCGACTGGTGGGCGAGTGATTTACGACTTTTAGTCGCCCCAAGAAATTTTCAATCGAATGTGGCGACCGGTCGTGTAAAGTCTTAAAGGCTGTATATATATATATATATATATATATATATATATATATATATATATATATATATATATAGAGAGAGAGAGAGAGAGAGAGAGGGAGATAGAGAGAGAGAGAGAGACTTATATGTAATATACTGAATTCGTATAATTCAGTAAATTTTCATATACCAATAGGTTTTAAGCCAAAAATGGTTGACTTAAGGATTAAGCTACAAAATTATCACATTTCATAATTGAGCATTAATATACTGTGTGTGCAAAATCAAGACTTCAAGACAAGGTGTTTATGGCAACAAAAAGTATATTTAATTTTACGTTAGAATGGTTTCAATGTCTAGTTCGACAATTTTAAGCATATAAATTTTCAAACGATATAATGCTTGAAATTGTCGAACTAGACATTGAAACACCTTGTCTTGAAGTCTTGATGTTGCACACACAGTATATATATATATATATATATATATATATATATATATATATATATATATATGTATATATAATTTTAGTCATTCAAATGAATTTAAAAATTTATGACATGAAATCACTTCGGATTTTACCATGCAATTTGGATGTGAATTTTTATATCCTTTTCATTAACTTCCCTTACTCTATGATATTTAAATACTTAAACTACCTTTAATTGTGATTTTCTATGTCTCACTGACTTTAGAAAATAAGGTGTAAACCATTATAACTATTATCTAATATTTTCTCCTCTGAAGAGATGGTAGACATCGAAATCCTATAGGATAAGGAGTTATAATATTTCAAATGTATTCTTTGTCTGACATAGAATAATAAAACATTTTTTTGATTTGAAATTTAAACATTTCACGCCATAAATTTTTAAATTCATTGAATGACTAAAATTTTTATTTATTTGCTCTATCTTGTATATCGAGCAATTTTTATTTAGGTGGGCTAGTACTTACATAATATGACTGCCAGTAATATCTTGTAAAACTTATAATCACAGGTTTCCATACTAGTTGACTGTTAGATAATTTTATTCTGAAGTATATATATATATATATTGACTGGGTTCAAAAACAGCCCACAGAAAATGAACTGCGATTGATGAAAGTATGATAGGTTATGAAAAGAAGGGGGTTGTAAAGAGATAGGTTTTGATACTCAAAAATTTTACCCTAAGCAAAATATAATGAAAGTAAAGATCATTTTCGTGAAAATATATTTTTTTATATCAACTTTGTTTTCATTCGTAGCTAAGAGTGACCAACAAAATGTTTCCTTACAAAGAGAAAATGTTATATATATATAATAATATAAATATACAATGAATAAATGTTACCATAGTAAATAAAAGTTACTTTTATGGTAGAAAATTCATTGATTTGTATTTTTAAGTAGTTTGTAAAAAAAAAAAATTTTTTAATTCACGAACCGGTTTAAAAAAAAATCAAAATGGCAGGGACCTTGAAATGGAGAGCCCTGTTTTCAATTTGAAGGAGGGGCACCTGAGCATTCTGTGTTAACAATTTAAGAGAGTTCCGCCAACATAAGGAATATTTATAAACATATTTTCTGTTATTTTGTGCATATTCGATTATGGCATGTGTAGTTTATATAAAAATTAATTTAAGTAGTTATCGCCTCAAATTTCGTTTTAATTTCAGTTCGCTGAAATTATTTCAAGTAAAGAGCATCAAAAACTATTTCAAAACAACAAAAAACATGAACTGAACTTTTATTGACTATGGTAACATTTATTTCTTGTATATTTATTTTTTCGGGTAGTCGTTTGTTGGCTTTTCTTCTAAACACTCTTACTAAATAATATCAACGAAATATTGAAAAACCAAGAAACAAAAACAGTTTTGAAAAATAATTAAGCTTTACTTACTTTAGTAAAATAATCCGAAACAGCAAAATTTAATAAGAACGTGAATTTATGAGGTGAACTTATTCAATACAATATGATTCAACTAAAAAAAATAAATTAAAGCGAACGTGAATTAAGATTAAATTTAAGTTGTTATTGTGGACCCTCACCCCTTTAAAAAAAATCTTGTTAAACTTTGTGACATATTTACATTCTATGGAGGTCAGGCGCGAACGAACACCCAATAATTTTATTATACTATATTTCTTCAAATTGAAACATAATTATCAAAGTATACTTACGCAAATAGATATGAAAAGACTTTGTTAAAGTTTGTGCCATATTTCCATGGAGGACAGGCGCGAACACAGACCCAAAAATTTTATCATACCATCCCTATTTAAGTTGAAACATACGTATCAAAGTATTCTTATGTATAGCTATATCAAAAACCCTTGTAAACGTTTTTTTTTTCATTCTTTATTTCGATACTTTGGGAGCAAGGCGCGAACGCAGACCCCACAATTTTAATGAACCACCGTTCTGCCAGATCAAGCATACCCATTCCCATTCTTCTATCATTATATGTAATCAGTTTTTTTTAAAAATAGTCAACAATATAGGAGCCTATTCGTTACCACACACACACACACACACACACACACACACACACACACACACACACACACACACACACACACACAGACGGCAATTGGTAAAAAGGGAAAATTATTCCCAATTCGCATTTAGGTAAAAATGCACTTAAGTATAAATAATTAAATTAATTAAAAAATATTGCAAAACAAACAAGCCAAAACTATATGATCTCCCGATTGATTTTGGCCTGATGTAAAACATAAGAGTAAAACAGCCAAACGACACCGTTTCATGACAAACGGTGCATTCATTTGAATTAGGTACCATTCAAAACCCCTATTTAGACACAATTATGAATTTTTGGAGAAAAATCAAAATTAGCCCCAAAAGGGGAGTTTTTTTTTACCCCTAAAACACCCCGGGGCTCAAGCCCCACAATTTTACCCGGTTAAAATATTACGTTTCCAGATGTATATTCATATGGTCTGATTTTGGGGTAATTTTCAAAAAATCTTCAGATATACCTCTCCACCGTACTGTATATCGATACTCTATGGCTGACTGGGATAGCTTCCGTACATTCATATCTGATCTACCTCTGCATTCCATGTTTAAAAAGGATTTGTCCTCTATAGTATCAGACCTTACCGAATGGTTAATTGTAGGCATAGACCGATTCATATCATCCAAAAAATTCCAACAAAAACCTAACAGCCAGCCATGGTTCTCCCCAGAATGTGCCGCTGCCATTGCGCACAGAAATCACTTTTTCCATAGTTACCAACGTAATAGATGTACTGAGACTAAAGCTGCCTTCAGCACTGCCAGCGACCACTATAAAAGAGTAATAAAAAATGCAAGAGAGCTATATGCTCAGTCCGTCAAATCCAAAGTAGCTGATCGGAAGCTTGGTTCCCACCAGTTTTGGCAAATAGCAAACAGGATCCTGAATAGAAGCGTTCGTTCCATCCCAACCATCATCAATGGACCTGAGGCCATCTCATCAGCATCAGACAAGGCCAAACTATTCGCCAAGAACTTTGCAGCTAACTCTACCCTCTGCGACGAAGGGCATCAACTCCTCGTATTTCCTCCTACAACAGAGAACACCCTATCCAACATACAAATATCTGTGCACGAGGTCGCCAAACTAATCAAGACCCGTGATTCCAGTAAAGCAACTGGCCCAGACGGCATTCCAATTATAGTGTTGAAAAAGCTTCAACCAGAACTTGCCCCCATACTTACAAAACTGTTTAAGCGTTGCCTTAAGAAGTGCTTTCCAACACTCTGGAAAATCTCATCAGTATGCCCTGTATTTAAGAACTCAGGTGATAAATCATCCCCCTCTCAGTACAGACCAATAAGTCTCTTGTGTGTCATGAGTAAGTTACTGGAATCCATATTAAATAAAGAAGTAGTCAACCACCTCAGTAGAAATAACCTCCTTAGTGACATACGATATGGTTTCCGTTCTGTAAGATCTACAGCTGATGTGCTAACAGCTATATCCCATAGAATTAGTGAATCTCTCGACAAAGACTTCCTTTCTAGGGCAATTGCTCTTGACATATCAAAGGCCTTCGATAAGGAATGGCATAAGGGCTTACTTCACAAGATCTCCAGCTACGGTATAACTGGAAATGTTTTCTCAATAATTAAATCATTTCTCTCCGATAGGTTCATAAGAGTAGTGATTGATGGGCAGAAATCTGAGGCCCACAGTATTAATGCTGGAGTCCCTCAGGGGTCCATCCTGGACCCAACTCTCTTCCTGATCTACATCAATGATCTCCCAAAACACATACTAAATTCATTCGTTGACATCTATGCTGATGATACGAACATCTACGGACACACATCAAAGGCCGTAAATGACAAAGCTCTCTCTGATTCCCTCTCCTCTGATCTTGAGCGCGTCGTTCAGTGGGTGAAGAGATGGCTGGTTACTTTTAATGTATCTAAAACCAAACTCCTAACTTTACATCATCAACGCTCTGTTCCTCATCTAGCATCAATTGAAATGGATGGCTCTCGTCTTGGGGAGGCTCCATGTTTTGACAAGCCCCTGGGTTTGAGCTTTACTCGTGATCTGAAATGGAACACATATATAAAGTCTGTTGCCCGGGTCGCTGGGAAAACGGTAGGATCCTTCTACCGCTCCAGAATATATCTCACTACAGATGCAATTCTCTATCTGTATAAAAGCCAAGTACGTCCAAAGATGGAGTACTGCTGCTACATCTGGACTGGAGCTTCAAAAAACAGCCTATCCTGCCTTGACAAAGTACAAAATAGACTTCGTCGCTTTGTGGGGGATGGTCTCTTCTCTTCCCTGCAACCTCTCTCTCACAGAAGAATTGTGGAATTCTCTTCCGTTTGCCTGTTTCCCACCCGACTACAACTTGGACGTCTTCAAGTCGAACATAAACAAGTTCCTGATTAATCGCCCCCTTAAGTAAGACGCTTTATCAAATCTCCAATACCAACTATCACTACGATATTATCCCATCGATTATTGTACACAAAATAACCCTTATCCCCGAGTGGCTTACGGGCCTTGAGAAATGGTGATCCCCATGTAAAAAAAGAGTTGAAAAAGATTCTATTGTGAGAACAACTACCACGATGAGAGCGATAGTCCAAATAATCAAAATTAATACCAATCCTCATCTAAAAAAAAAAATTAAAACAATTTATTTAGCCGAAATATATCAAATTTAATAGAAATGTTGTTCAAATGAAAAAGAAATAAATTTTAAAACTTTAGAAAACCGCATAATGCTGATAATTTTTGTTATTAAATAAAAAAAATGAATAATTTACCGGATTGCCGTGTTAATTCATATTTCAGTCACATAAATTCTTTAGAGTGAAATGATTTTGGCATTTCTTCCAAACATGTTTGTTTATTGGTTGTTGTTGTCGTTGGTGTTGTAATAATAATAATAATAATAATAATAATAATAATAATAATAATAATAATAATAATAATCTATATATAAAAATGTAATTCTTGGTTCGTTCAAGTTTATACAACCATATTTCTACATTACCAATTTAATTGAAATTTTCAGAAAATCTATCTGTAAAGTCAATGAATGTTTGCATGTTATTAAAATAATTTTACATTGCGAATTATAAAAATATTAATTAAAATATAAATATTTTTCGAAGTCGTTTTTGCGAGACTGCCCGGTTTTATTTCTGGTAACTTCCGTTTCAACTACTCTCGAATTACAAAATAAGTAAAAAAAAACTTACTCACGCAGAGAGTGATCCGTGCTGAAATAATAACGTTATTATTTAAAAAGCCATTCTTAACATGGGGAAGGGAGGGTGTTTTGTACCTATTCTGTACTTTAACCTTACAATTGAATAAAAACATATCATAAAACTTTAAATAAACGTGGAAATACGATTTAAAAAATAGCGCGGATCACTCTCTGCATTAGCACAAAAAATCCCATATTTTAAAAATTTAAATTCATTTATAAACTTACCAATTTCTAATTTTAAATTCCTTTATTTATGTTAAGGCTTTTCACTCATGAAACATTACGTTTTAATTGTTTAGTTTCTTTTCACGGCATTGTTTACATAAAAAAGTTTGTTTTAACTTTTTCTAAACTGTTTCATTTTTACGACATGCCTCAACGTATTATAAACACCCTTACCTCCCCATGTTAAAAAAACACGCCCTTCCATAAACCTCGAAAGCCGTTCTTAATATGGAGAGGTTGGCGGTGTTCATTCCGAAAGTCGTTTTAACATGGGGAAGGTAGGGTGTTTATAATATGCTGGGTCGAGCCGTAAAATTAACGAAGTTGCTATGTATTATTTATTGCAAAAATTGCTTGAAATTTATTTATTTGACAAAAAAAAAATGACATTTTGGTACTCGTTGGGCGTTGAGTTCCATGGCGACCAGCAGAAAAAAAATAATAGTCGCTCCCTTAGTCCCCCACCCCACACCGCACGTAACATCTTTTATTTACTGACGTTGCTGTAACTAAACGATTATTTGTCACATTTATAAACATTTATTTATTTTGAAAAAAAGTTTTACTTTTTATGAATATTAAAAGAAAAATGGGTACTCATGCAGAGAGTGATCCGTGCTGAAATAATAACGTTATTATTTAAAAAGCCATTCTTAACATAGGGAGGGGAGGGTGTTTTGTACCTATTCTGTACTTTAACCTTGCAATTGAATAAAAAAACATATCATAAAACTTTAAATAAACGTGGAAATACGATTTAAAAAATAGCGCGGATCACTCTCTGCATTAGCACCGAAAAATGTTACTAAACATTTATTAATAATTTCTCACGTTTACAAACATTTGATTAAAAATTTCTTTTTAAATGACGAGTTTTATCGACTTTTTTTTAAAATAGTATTTGCGGATGCGTATGTTGACAACAAATATCAGTTAAATTTTGTAAATATTCCCCCCCCTCAAATGGTGTTTATTCCGAAATCCGTTGTTAACATGGAGAAGTTGAGGGTGTTTATTCTGAAAGCCGTTCTTAACATTTGTGGAGGTGGACCTAAAGTAAAAAAAAAAATAAATAAATTAAAAAAAAAAACTAAATCATTTACTCATAACTTCTCACTTTTACAAATATTTTTTAATTTACATGCGCGGATGAACAAATTCTTGAATAGTGCGAAAACAAAACGTTTTTGCAATAAACTTCGGGATAAATTTTTAGGTAAATAATAAATAATTATTTTTAAATAATAATAATAATAATAATAATAATTTTTTAGGTCCCTTTAAATGACGACTTTTATTGATAAATAAATTTACTACTCCGCAATTTTATTGATAAATAAATCTACTTCTCTGCAACGGGCACTGAACACCTCCTTTTTTTTAATAGTATTTTCGGGTGGGTATACTGACAACAAATATCAGTTAAATTTTGCAAATACTTCCCCCCCTCCAAAAGTGGTGTTTATTCCGGAAGCTGTTCTTAAGATGAGGAGGTTGGGGGTGATTATAAGGTGGACCTAATCTAAAAAAACAAAACAAAATAAAAGTTTTTTAAATGATTAAAATAATTTCTCACTTTTGCAAATATTTTTACATGCGCACATAAGCAACTATTTTTTTATTAACTTTTTTTTTTACTTTTTTTATTTAAAAATTAGTAAATTTCAATGAATAGAATAATAAATCATTTATCATTAATATATGTTTTTGGTTTTGTGTTGAATGAAACTTTTTTTCATTACAACAATAATGAACCAATTTAAATCTTCCGGCATGCGTTTAAGGGTTACGAAAGTATCAATAAATCGCTTAGTTACTAAGTCAACGTCAGTAAATAAAAAATATTACGTGCGCATGGATTAGCCTTGACTGGGGGGGGGCTAAGGGAGCGACCGTTAAATAATTATGCTGGTCGCCATGGAACTCAACGCCCAAGGAGTACCTAAAGTGGCACATGCACTTATGTTATCGTGCTATTTTTAAAATAGTATTTTCATGTTAAATTCAAATTTTACAATATCTTTTTCTTTTATTAATTTGTTAGGTGAAAGTACAGATAACCCGGTCGGTTTCTAATGTGTGGAAAATCTAGCCCCCTCCAAAAAGGGGTACTCTGGATAGTAACAAAAAATTAAAATTGCCTCAGTCTCAAAAGATTTCTTCTCTACTGAACGAGGAAAAAACCCCTTCTGTTTTTCTCCCCCTCTCACTTCCTCTCTTAATATCTCTCTCTATCCATCTCTCCCTTTCCCTCCCTCAATCAATCTTTCTCTCTATATAACCCTCTCCATCTCTCTTTGAGTCCCTTTCTCTCTCTATCTCTCTCCTTTCCTCTGTCTCATCCCTTCCTGTTTCTAACTCCCCCCCTCTCTGTTTATCTATCAACCCCTTTATCTCTCTATCTCCTTCTCTTTCTCTATTTTCCTCTCACTGTCTCTTTTCTATCTATATATCTTCCTCTCTATCTGTCCATCTCTAATCCCTCATCCTATTTTAGTCTCCTAAATTAATTACAGTGAATAAGGCATTGCCAAAACATGGATAAATCCTATTTTAGTCACCTAATTTACTGACTGTGAGAATAGAAGTTATTTGGAAATTACTGCTACCTTGCACAGCACCAGAAGTAACTGATAAAACCTTTCTAATTAAATTGGTTTTGGCAGCCATTTGGTAACAAAATGACATAGCCTTAGCCCTTGCTGCCAAGTAGAGGAATTATTTATTCTACTTTAAAACATTCAATTTTTCAAAAATCTCATCTTCGACATCTCAAAAACATCCAATATGGGGAAAAATATTGCAGAAATGCAAACTTATTGTTTAGGATGAATGCACAATGGTACGCAAAAAATCACTTGAGGCTCTTGGTCGATCCTTGCAAGATTTGCGTGGCAATGTCAGACCATTTGGGAATGCAGTAATATTGCTTGCAGGAGATTTCAGACAAATGTTACCTGTTATTCTTCAATCAACACCAGCAGATGAAATAAATGCTTGCCTCAAATACTCTACTTTTTTGTTCCATGTAAAGACATTAAACTTAACTCAAAATATGCATGTCCGGTTGCAGGCTGTTTGATCCGCACAAAATTTTTGTATCACTTGTGGGAAATTGAGTACGAAAAAGTGCCAGCTGATCAGAGTTAAGGGCAAAATTCTTTGACTTTTAACTTCTGTAATTTCTGTAATTTTATTTCATAAAAAAAAGAGTTATTTTAAAAGGTTTTTGCAGATATTCAAATTATAAGAATTCCACTTGACTGAGTGAATGAGCTATTCTTTCAGGTCAATACAAAGACGCCCATGAACTTAACGCTATTATTCAATGTAAAATTCCAAGTGAGGTAGTCAAATACAAATCCATCGACACTGTTGTGAAAGCAGATAAAGTGGTTAATTATCCAACAGCTATATTTGCCAGGGATGCCACCGCATGTATTGCAACTGAAATTTGGCATGCTAATTATCATGTTGTGAAATATAAACCAATCCAAGCTTTGCAATGGCACATAGCTTGCAGTAAAAAGAATTAACATAGAAACAACAACCTTAACAGAACCTTTCACAGATGAATATATCTTCATTCCATGCATTCCTATGATTCCACCGGATACATCATTACACTTTAGGAAATTGCACTTTCCAATTTTATTGTCATTTGCAATAACCATCAACAAAGCACAGGGAACAATCTTTACAATTGTGGGCCTTACAGTTACACACTGACTGTTTTTTTCACATGGACAATTTATGTTATGTATTCAAGAGTCACCAAACCAGAGAATGTCTATATCAGCTAAGAAAATGGAACAACAAAAACTGTGTACCCATGCAAAATGGAAAATTAAACCTATAAGAAACATGCTTTTTCTCATTTTGGAACTTTTTCCATTGCGCCAATTTGAGCCACAGCAACCCGTGGCAAGGTACAGCTAATAATAATAATAATAATAATAATAATAATAATAATAATAATAATAATAATAATAATGATGATGATGATGATGATGATGATTGTGGTGGTGGTGGTGGTGGTGATAAAAAATAATAATGATAATCATAATAATGATAATAATGAAAATAATAATAATAATGATAATAATAATAATGGTGATGATGTTGATGATAATAATAATTATAATAATGATAATAATAAAAAAATAATAATGATAATCATAATAATGATAATAATGATAATGATAATGATAATAATAATAATAATAATAATAATAATAATAATAATAATAATAATAATAATAATAATTATTATTATAATTATAATAATAATAACTTAAAAAGTGTGAGTTATAGCGGGGTTGGCACTTATGTATGACACGTACCGAGATGCACATTAGCCAGACTATGATTATTTTTCTAGACCAAATGTTTTAGAAAAAAAGGCCAAATTCAAAAATGAAGCCACACTTTTTGCAGTAAACAGGCAATTGGTTTTTCTATATTATTTGAGTGAACGAAATATTGAATTTCACCTAAAACAAATGGTACCTCATGATATGTCATGGCGAATATACTAACATATTCAAAAATGACGAAAAACGAGGAGATAGAATATTAATTCTTAATAATAAAAAAAATATGAAATTGGTGTTTACGAATGAAATGTGACAAAAATAACAATGACTTTTGCATTTAACGACCTGCGCTGAAATAATAACGTCAATATTTATAAATCTATTATTTACTTGGGGAGGGGAGTATGTTTTGTAATAGTTCTGTACTTTCGCCTTACAATTTAATAAAACTGATATTGTAAACTTGAATTTAACTTGTAAAAACTATTTAACAAATAGCGCGAGTCGTTAAATGCAAAAGTACCAAAATAACATTTATTTTATCAAAATAAAATTGTAAAAACATTTATTGTATCAAAATATAAGGCACTTATGCATTATACGGGCCGGTCATTTTGTTTTGTTTGGTTACATTGAACGACCCATAGGGGGTGCAACTTTTCAACCTAATTCAACAGTAACAATAATTAAAGTCATATTTTGTTATAGTTTTACTTTAATTCAAACAAGTTTTTTTTAAATCGAAATTCTATTTTTCTCTCACAGCGACTTCTTTCCGTTAAATTGTTTGAAAAAAAAAAATGATAAATGCTTCAATTCAAAAGTTTAAAAATTTTTTGATAAAAAATCCAATGTTACTTTAATCTTTATTAAAATTCTATTTTCTTACGATGAGTTTCTGTTAAATTGTTTGAAAAAAAAAAATTCAAAGTTGCTTTAATTTTTATTAAAATTCTATTTTCTTACAATGTGTTTCTGTTAAATTGTTTGAAAAAAAAATCCAATGTTCCTATTTACTTGCCTCCCAGCAGGAGCAGAGTTAGACACAAGGTCAGTTTTTAATGTGGGGAAAGGAACAAAAAATAAAAAAATTGCCCCAGTTTAGAAGGATTTTTCCTCCACTGACTGATGACAGAAAAGAGGATATGTAGTATCAGAACAGATGCTACACTTTACTCCTAGCCAAAAAGGCCAAGTAATGTCGGTTTAATTAAAAAAATGTTTTTGCAATTATATTTTGATACATTTTTATACAATAACTTTTGGTTTTCAGGTATTTTGGTGTTATTTATTTTGTTTATTTATTTTGTGTTATTTGACCAAGAAGAAATGTTTTATTAAATTTAGACGAGAAACCAATTCAATGATGTTTTGGTAAACGTTATTATTTAGAAACCTATTATTTCACATAGGAAGGTGTGTGTTTTGTAACTATTCAAAGATGAAATTGAAGTTATCGCCCCAACAATGGTACCGTCCGTATAATACATAAGTGCCAAAAACAATTTTCGTTCAAATTCAACATAGAAATAATATCCTTCTAGACTGAGCGAATTTTTATTTTTGTTCCTATCCAGAGTGCCCTTTTTGGGGGAGCTAGATTTTCCACACGTTAATAACCGACCATGTCTCTGACTCTGCCCTCGTGGGGAGGCAAGTAAATTGGAACAATATTAAAAAATAAAAATAAGACTTAACAACCAAAGGAAAATAACCTAAATTTTTTTTATCTGAGATAAACAAATAAAACAGAATATTTCATTTTGATTTTATAACATCTACATTTTTGTTTTACTCCTTTTTACCCCCTTGAGACGAAACCGGAATTTTTCCAGGGCCAAATATCATCTTTCCAGACGAATATCCATGTGGTCTTGCTTTTGGTTAATTTTCAGCAAAATGTAATGGTCGGAAAATATTTTATGTCCCGAAAAGTGCTATTTTTGGCCATTTTGATCCCTTTTGATCCCGAGAACGCAACAAAATTTTTTATAAAAATCATAGAATGTTACATTTCCTCGCTTGCATAGTTGTAACTTCATGCAAAATTTTAGAAAAATGTAATGTGTAATCATTGAGAATTTTTGGAACGAGCAGATATGGTGAATTCTATGGTTCAAATGCGATTAAGTCAGTGGATCAATAAATAACATCTCTCTCTCTCTCTCTCTCTCTCTCTCTCTCTCTGTTTGCGTATATGTGCATATATTTAAAACGTGTTATATATATATATATATATATATATATATATATATATATATATATATATATATATACTAGCATTACAGCCTGGCGATGCCCGGGAGTTTCGAGGTGTATGTTGAGCAAAACAAAAAAAAATGTTAGTAGGAAGGCAGGCTCAAACCAGTAACTCAAAGGAGGAAAAGAACGGGGGAAAAACCTGACGTCTTTGCCGTTACGACCACCGCCAAACCGGAAGTGACGTAGGTTTAAATTAAGGCTAGACAATCGAAAGGAGAGGATGGCTTTCAAAAATATTGGCGACCCCCCCCTGTAGAAAAGTATCCAGTTGAAGGTGAAGATATTAATGTTTTTCGATATTTGTCGTCGAACTTCAAAACGATACTGATTTTGTAAAAATCCGTCGCTTCTGTCGAAAGTTTTAGGCAAACATGCAAACATACATACATACATACATACATACATACATATATTTATATATTGGTAGCTAAAAATTTTCGACCCAAAGCAATTAAAAAGCTTGCTCTATCTCTGTATACCCTTTATGTAAAATTTCAAATGTTTAAACCAGAAATTGTCTGAGCAATTTGGTAGAGACCGCACAGGTCAATTTTTTTAAAAAACTTTGAGCCGTATTATGATCCCTTAACATTTATTGTTTTAGGCTCAAATAAAGTTATTAAGTTAGATCCATGTCCAAGCAACCTATATCTAAAATTTCAAGTGTTTATACCCAAAATTGTCGGAGGAGTTTGGTAGAGTTCTCAAACGTCAAATCGTTGAACTTTGACCCCTTAACAGTCAAATTTCTGTTTGAAAACGCATTACAACGATTTTCCCAAATCTCAGTACCCTGTATATCAAATTTCGAGTCTGTACACTTAAAATTGACAGAATTATTGCGTAGCGAAATGTACACAGACAGACGGACACACAGACACAGACACAGACAGACAGACAGACAGACAGACAGACAGACAGACAGGTTCACTTTTATAGATATACTAGCATGGGTGCCCCGCGTGGCCCGAGTGTTTGAATGTGTATGTTGAGGAGAAAAAAAAAGTGGTAGTAGGAAGGCAGGCTCGAACCCGTACCGCAAAGGAGGAAAAGAATGAGGGAAAAATATAACGTCTTTGCCGTTACGATCACCGGCAAACCGGAAGTGACTTATGTTTAAATTAAGGCTAGACAATCGAAAGGAGAGGATGACTTTCAAAAATATCGGCAAAAAAGCCCCCCCCCGTAGAAAAATATCCAGTTAAAGGTTAAGATATTAATGTTTTTAGCCAATTTTTCGATATTTGTCGTCTGAAAGGTCGAACTTCAAAACGATACTGATTTTGTAAAAATCCGTCGACTCTGTCGAAAGTTTAAGGCAGACATGCAAACATACATACATACATACATATGTAGACTTAAAATTGACAGATTTATTGCGTAGGGAAATGTACACACACAGACACACAGACACACAGACATCTTCTCTTCAGTAGTCCGTCGCTGACGACGATGACGTTGCACCATTCCTAACAGTCCCAGATAGATTACGCCTGATGGACTCGCTGATGACTGTGGAGTCCAATTCGTGAATTGCATACACGGCCGCAGGCAGCACAAGGGAAGATGCCGTCTGCCCGCTGCGCCGCGTGCCTTTGGTGTCTTCTTCGCTCTGCTCGGTCGTTATAGGTGGAGGTGAAAGTTTCCAAGCCCTCTTGGCAGATGTTTCGCGATTTTCTCCGATCAGCAGCAGCATGTTCGATGGCGTTGGATTCTATGCCACACTTTTTCAATGATGTTTTTAGTTGGTCCTTGAAACGTTTACGTGAACCCCCAGGGTTGCGTCTGCCCTCTGCAAGTTCCCCGTAGAGGACCTTGCGTGGAAGCCTTTCTGCTGGCATCCGGATGGTGTGACCAAGCCACCTAAGTTGTCTATTAGTAAGAATTATTTCAAGTGGGTCCATTTGAGTGCGCCTGCGTATCTCATTGTGTGGCACCCTGTGTCACCATTTTAAACCTAGTATACGCTGTAAGCAGTTGGTATGAAATGCTTCTAGCTTTTTCAGGTGGCGTCTATAAGGCACCCATGACTCGCTGCCATACAAGAGGATGGAGAGACAGATTGCTCTATAGACAGAAACCTTGGTGGTGGTGGTGAGGTTACGGTTCATAAAAACTCTGTGCGAGAGTCTACCAAAGGCTGCAGCAGCCAGACCAATGCGCCGTTGGACCTCACTTGTTAGGTCACAGGAGTCAGTGAGCAATGAGCCAAGATAAGTAAATTCTTGAGTGTTTTTCAGTGGCTGTTGGTTGATTGTGAACATTGGTGGTTCCTGACGGTGTTCACATATGTTAAGTGCCTCTGTTTTGTTGATGTTGATGGCTAGACCAGCTCGGGAGTAAATATTGGAGATAGTGTTGAAGGTGCGCTGAAGACCCTCTTCAGATGAGCTCATCAGAGCTGTGTCGTCAGCGTATTGCAATTCATGGATTGCTTCTTCTGTCACACGTGATCTGGCATGGAGGCGACGCAGGTTGAAGAGGTTGCCATCCAGCCGGTATTAGAGGCGGATCCCATCAGCAGGATGGATTTGCTGTTTGGCAACATTGGAAACCGCAGACAGACATACAGACATGCAGATACACAGACACGCAGATATACAGACACGGTCACTTTTATAGATATACTAGCATGGGTGCCCGGCGTTGTCCGGGTGTTTGGAGGTGTATGCTGAGCAAACCCCCCCCCCAAAAAAAACGGTCAATTTAAAAAAAAAATTTGACCTCTATTATGACCCCTTAAAATGTATTGTTTTGGGCTCACATCATGTTATTAATTAAGATCCATGTCCAAGAAACCTATATCTAAAATTTCAAGTGTTTAGACCCCAAATTGTCAGAGGAGTTTGGTAGAGTTCTCAAAGGTCAAACCATTAAACTTTGACCCTTTAACAGCCAAATTTCTGGCCGAAACCCGATCTCGTAGATTTTCCCAAATCTCAGTACCCTGTATATCAAATTTCGAGTCTGTAGACTGAAAATTAACAGAGTTATTGCGAAGGAAAATGTACAGAGACACATAGACAGACAGACACACAGGCATACAGACACGTTCACTTTTATAGATATATAGATAGATATATGCGTGTATGTAAACGATATATGCATATATTTTAAAGGGTTAATTTTCAAGATGAAATAGTCTGATTGATATAAAAAAAATCACTATCTACCCACTGACCCCCTATTGTGACAACCGCTAATCCTAAAAAAAAAAAACAAAAACGAAAAAAAAAAAAAACAAAACAAAAAAAACGCACTTTTATTTTGTTCAAAACTTAACTTTTACGATTTTCTATTTCCGACATTTCATGCTATTTTGTTTGATTAAAACTATTTTTTTTCCGATTTCCGTCCCACGTGTCATCTTGTCTGAGAATGTGAAAGATACATGTCTATTTTCTAGCACTCACTACTTTTGGAAAACGAATTGTATGCTTTAAAATTAATATGAATAAAGAAGTTGAAAATTAGCCTTTCAATTACATGTAAGAAGGGAAATAAAAATATTCTGTCCGAGTGTTAAAAAGAACTCACTTGGCCCCTAAGTCAGCTCCTTACTCTTTTACCTAGAGCTTCTTTTTCAATTTGTCTCTCGATGGGTAACAGTGTTATTGAATTTGTGATTGGCTTTTTTGTGCCTTGTGCATTTTGTTTAATGCTCCAATGTCGTATGAACTGGCGTCACCTGAAAGTCCAGTTCCAGACTTTCTCGGTCCTGGATATGACCTTAAACTATATCCAATGGTGAGGCCCCAGCTTGCGGGATTTGGGAAGTGTGGAGCTACCCTTTAATTGCCATTGCTCCCAGGTCCACTCTTACCCGGAGTTGTAGTACCTGTTAGGGTCCCAACTATGGGTTAAATAGAAACCGACTTGAAAACAACAAATATATTCTATTAAAAAATTTTTCTTCAAAATCTTTGGATTCGGCATTAAATAACCTGAAAAGGGTTGATATGCCGTAAAACAAAAACAATTAACCAACCAGACTTTCTCTTTCTTTAATAATTCGTTTAGCAGGACGCTTAGGTTGTGCATATTCTTGATGAAAATCTGGAAGTAGTTTGTCAATCCGAGAAAGCTTTGAAAAACTTGTACATTATCAGGGGCCTACATGCCTCTAATGGCTGTAGCCGTTTTTGGGATCAGCTCTCTCCCATTTTCATAAATAACGTGGCCGCCCTAGCAGCATAAAGGGGGGGGGGAAAGCAGTTGGTACCACTAAAAATGATCGTGGAAGGTCAAGGAGAATGGAAAGGCCGAAGAGGGAGAGGATCATTCGGACTGTCACCGGAAGGGCACGGAGTGTACTGAAAAAGAAATCCAGAGAAAAACCAATGATCGTTATCAACGATGATGAACGGCTGTTGCGAGAACGCTAAGTGAAGATATGGGAAGACTTGTTTGTTATGTATACCAATAAGTCTCCGTTCATCAAGGTTCAAAGGCCACTCAAGGATAAGGTTTGATAACTTTATCAGGTGGACGTTAGAACAAAGTGTAGTATCTGCTCTGATACTGTACTTCACGTTTTCTGTCCTCGGTCAATGGAGGAGGAATCCTTCATGACTGAGACATTTTTATTTTGTTTACTATCCAGAGTGCCCCTTTTTGGGAGTTGGATTTTCCCCATATTAAAAACCGACCTTGTTTCTAACTCCGCCCTCGTGGGGAGGCAAGTAAATAGGAACACTGAGGATTGATAATAATAGTTGAAACTGGGCAGAATTTAGTTATTTAAGAGGACGGCTCAAGAAAAATTTGTTACCATTGGCCTTGAAAATGATCATACTGAGAAGGCAGCCCTGTTGTATTGTATTCCATAGGCGGGCAGTTCATGGAAAGAAAATTTGCTCGTCGAATTTCTATTTGGTTTTAGGTACATTAAGGGAGAAAGGAAAATTATTTATAGTGATTGTAGCTAAACGAGTACCAGATTTTTAATAGACTAGCTGTACCACTCTCGCATTGCCCGAGGGTCATTTTACTTTAATTTTTGTTTTGCTTAAAAATAAAAAGCAAACATCTATGGCGTTTAGTTTTATACGAAACTATTTTTTAAAATAAGATTTTGGAAGTTAAACTTAATTATTAATGTATTATTTCGGTGATAAAATAAATTTTTCAAATAAGTTTTAGTCGTAATATCCTTACTTTGTCTATCATTTTAAAGAGCGTTTTTCGTTCTATCTAATCGTTTAAATTAGAACCGTTTTAAAACAATTATGTCTTCTTTTCAGAACGTTCAATACAAGATTTAAAAAAAAAGCAAATTCGCACAATTTTCTTATTTCAATTCAAGCTAGGCTGAAAAGCTGCTGAAATAGTTCGTGATACCAAATAAGCGTTTGGCACAGTAACCACTACTGGACGCACAGCACAATGATGGTTTAAGAAATGTTGTGGCGGTGACGAGAGTCTCGAAGATGATGAACGTAATGGTCAGCTATCGGCTATTGACAACGATGAATTAAGAACCTTAGCCGAAGCCAATCCAAGCACAACTATTCAAGAACTTGCTCCTGAATTAGACATAACATATACAACGATTTCCAACCACTTGGGAGAGATTTGAACGACAAAAAAACTTGATAAATAGAACGACAACCAAAAGAAACGCCGTTATGTAGTGTCATCTTCCCTTCTCTTATGCAAGAAGAACGACCCGTTTCTCGACCGACTTGTGATTGCGATGAAAAATGAGTTCTTTACGACAACCGGCGACACTCAGCTCAGTGGTTAGACGTCGGGGAAGCTACACATTTCTTGAAGCCAGAGTTACACCAAAAGAATGCCATGTTGACTGTTTTGTGGTCTGCAACCGATCTTATCTATTACAGCTTTTTGAATGTAGGCGAAATTATTACGGCCGGTAAGTACAACAAATGGATAAAATGCATCAGAAACTTCGACAACACCTGGCATTAGTCAACAGAAAATTCTTCTCCATGACAATGCCCGACCGCACATTGCCAAACAGACACTGCAAAAGTTGGATGAATTGGGCAATGAAACTGTCTCATCTGCCATACTCTCCAGACCTATCACCTACCGACTACTACGTGTTCAAGAATCTCGCCACCAGAACACAAGATTTTTACGTTACTGACATAAATACACTTGTATTGTGTTGGCAAAAGTGTGTTGATTCTGATGGTGCTTATTTCGGCGAATAAATCGTTGCATGAGCCGAGATATGTCCATCTGAATTTAAAAGTTAAAAACTACAAGAACTTTTTTGTCAACCTGATATTAAAAAACTATAACTTATGTTATTAAGTTTATATGTTTTATTTCTCTATTTATAAAATTATTGGATGTAGGGAGGTGACTATTGCTAATTGGTTAACGACACGGACTGACTATTTATTAACAAATATCTCAGCGTTAAAGAAACTTATTAATTCGCATACAATTAACACGTTGTTTAATAAATCCAGCGTATAACATATAGATGGCGCCATATGATTTTTAAATGGCATGTGTCAACATTTGAACCAATCAAATTATTATTTTACAGATGACAATTATTTAAGTGGAAATACGTAATGCCCCTGACCCACTTCCAGTTGTCTGATCTAGTTGAAATTTTGCATGTGCAATGAATTATATCTCTGCGGGTTATGTGGCAAATTACAGCTCTGAACTAAATGTGATTTCTGTTTTACAGGTGTTTGAACTGAGTCAGGTGTGAAATGGAGCCTGTTGAATGTCAAGCAGTGATCTGGTTTTTGTATTTGAAAGGACGCACACCAAATGAAATGAAAGGAACTTATGGTGATCATCCCCATCATATGACCTTGTAAAACGTTAGCATCGTAGAATTCAAACATGGCCGGAAGTCTGTGGAAACAGCTCCCAGACCTGGTCGCCCCCTTCTGCCATTGATGAGGTATCTGTCCGTCAAGTTGAGGCTGCCATTTTGGAAGATCGGCGCATTACTATTCTCCAAATAGCCCAAGATGTCAAGATTAGTACAGGGTCTGTGGAAACTATCATTCATGACCATTTGCATATGCATAAGGTGTCTCCCAGATGGATTCCCAGGTTGCTCAAACTATTCCAGAAGCGAGAACACGTCGAGTGCTCGAGAATGAATTTGAAGATGTGCCAAGAAGATGAGTCAAAGCTTTTCAAAAGACTGATTACACAGGATGAAACCTGGGCCCATCACTATGATCCAGAAATCAAAGCCCAGTTAATGCAGTGGAAGCACTTGGACTCACCACCTGCAAAGAAGGCAAGGGTGCAGCCCTCCGCTGGCAAGGTCATGCTCACAGTCTTCTGTGACCAGGACGGAGTAGTGATGACAGATTTCCTGGTAAAGGGTACCACAATTACAGGAGCCTATTAGGCTTCACTAATGTTATGGGGTTAAATGGTAATAAGAATGAAGGAACACAGGATTTTTAGGAACAAAACATGTATTCACATAAATTACAGGCAAAGTGAGTTGAGTATATCCATTCCTTAACGGTAGGCGTTTGCACACGTCCAGCTTAGTACTCGATACCGGAAGTGACGTCACTAGAGGAAGTGACGTTATGAGATAGTTAATCCCTGGAGGGGCGTCTTTTTGCGTGAGAAATGCTTCAAATGCTTCAAAACAGAATGCGTTTGAGTAAGCTGGCGTGTAGGATATCTACATCCTGCTGGATATAGCAGGTATGTTTACAGGCTGCGTTGTTCAAAGGAAAAAAAATCATTGTTTTTCATAACATCATTTAATACAGTATAATTTACTTGGTGTTGCTGGAATTAATAATAATAATAATAATAATAATAATAATAATAATAATAATAATAATAATAATAATAATAATAATACAGTATTATATCTGGAAAAGTAGGACTCACTAAATTACGCCTCGTGGGCCGAATCCGGCCCGCGACGCCAGTTCATTCGACCCGCCGGTGGTACTTGAATGTGCTTAATAAAACGTATAGAACACAAAACTTTGTGATAAAATTTCAATTTGAATATTATGTTTAGAATACTCAGATATTTTCATGCGCACGGAGACCTCCTGATTGCTTTGTTCTTTAAAATTAGGCATTTCATTTATCCCAACTCTCTTGGTGAGTTGTAGCTTCACCGATGACCTCTGAACCCTCTGCTTTTGTTGTGCTTCAATAGGATTTTGATTACGTTTCTAAGATTCGGATTCATATCCGCATCATGTCTGATGTAACTATCTTTTTGCTGTTGTCGCTTTCTTTAATAACTTTTAAGTAAATAAAGATGTTGCTTTTTTTATTACATTTTCGCCCCAAACAAGGCACATTGCCACTTTGTTGTAGGGGACTACAATCAGGGACATAAGCATCAGGGGTACTGTGTAGGAAGTTGAGCAGCAAGATGTCAGTTCACGTTGCACTTGTAATTCTGCATGTCAGTACAGTCGAGGGACCCGGAATGGAATTCCAAAGTCTAGCTGTTCTGGGGAAGAAACTACTGGATTAGAAGGCTCTCTTGAATCTAGGGATCTCTACTGTGAAAGGGTGGGGTTTAGCTGTTTGTCGGGTTTGTCGGGGGTATTTACGTAGAGGGGGCACAAGTGCTTGCAGTTCGTCAGAGCATTCACCGTTAAAGTACTTGTAGAACAGGCAGAGGAATGCAATATTTCGTCGATGTGATAGAGGCTGAAGTTTAGCTAACAGTTCAGGACCTATCAGATTGGCGACTCTCTTTTGAACCTTGTCTAGGAGTAAGGACTTTTATTTTTGTTTCCATTGCAGCACATCAACCATGATTAACATGAAATGCTAACCTTTTTTCGTCGTTTTCCCCCTGCTAATATATTGTTATGGTGTTAAATGGTAATAAAATGACAGGAACACCGGACTTTTAGAAACAAACATGTATTCACATATACTACAGGGAAGGTGGGTTGAACAATACCATTCCTCAACTGTTGGGCGCTTGCACATGACCTCCTTGGCCGCGTACCAATCTCTGACTCCTGGGCACCAGTACTCGTTTCCAGAAGTGACGTCACCAGAGGAAGTGACGTCATGAGATTGTCCATTAATCCCATGGAGCGGCGTCTCCAACATGTATAAAGGAGAAATATCTGTTTGCGTATTTATTTGTATATCCAGAAAAAAAAAAAAATTAAAAACAAGCACGCTTAAAGTTGATATCATATAGGTCGACCTTCTCTTGGAGGTATAATATCTAAAATTTAGAAAATATATTAATTCCTTCATGGATAAATTTTGGGAATTAAAACTGTGGATAAAAATATACGACTAGCTGATCCGGTCGTAAAATACGCATAAATTTTATATTTTAATTCATGCAGACTTATCATTCATAATAATAGAGCCAATTTTTTTTTGTTTATTTTATTTATTTATCCAATACATGATTTCCAAAATATCGCTTGGGTACTATATACTACAATCAAAACAAGAATACGTTAAATCTGAATGATTTTTTAAGAATCTATTATACTAATTTTTCTGATTTAAATAATTTACATATAATATTATCCCGTCCCCAAATAAATCCTGAGAAATCAATGTTTTGGCATAACTGTCTCAGTACTAAATTTGTTATATTTACTGTATTTTATATATATATGTATATATATGTATATATATATATATACATATATATATATGTGTATATATATATATATATATATATATATATATATATATATATGTTAGGTTGTATTTTTTAAAATAAAAAAACAAAGTAGCATAATTCAATATGGTTTAATTAAGCATGCAAACAAGTGCATTCAAAAATATATCCTTAAATACCTGAACTTGACCGTGGAAAAATTTTCTCTTGAGATAATGAATTAGGTAATATTAGTAATAAAACAGTCTAAAAATCTCATACTCAGCATCAATAAACTTAGCGTCAGCCATCATAACTTCTAATAATGCCAAAACAAATGATAAAAAAAAATACTGGAAGGTTAAATATCCATAAAATGTCTCCAATGTAATTGTAGAAATAGATATCCTTTTGGAAGTAAGTGTTTGATTCCAAATATAGCTTATTAGGATTTACAGAGTGAAATTTTAAAGATAGGTATAAAAGTTATATATGATCTTTTCAAATAGAAGCCAGTGAGAATTGATAGGACAACCCAACATATGTAGCTAATTTTGTTACAAACTTTGCGACTGTCGCGACAACATGTTAAGTAACGTTACAAAGCGAAGAATTTCTCTTCTCTCTCTATATCAAAAATAAAACGCAAACTCCATGGAAAAATGTCCTTTCCTAGATTATCCTTTGTGTGGAACACATTGCAGAGACTTTGCTTCCCACCCGACTACATATGGTCATTTTCAAATCTATATTTATACATCTATAAAATTGAAATTTTCTGTGTATGTGTGTCTGTGTGTGTACATTTCCCTATCAAACTAGTCTGTCAATTTTTAGTCTACAGAGTTGAGATTTGATATAAGGAGTATTAAGATTTGGGAAAATCTTTTGGATCAGTTTTCGGCCAGAAATTTCGCTGCCAAGGGATCAAAGTTCAACGATTTGACATTTGAAAACTCTACCAAATTCCGTCAATTTTGAGTTTAAACACTTGCAATTTTAGATGTAGGTTACTTGGTCATGGATCAAACTTTTTAATTTGATTTGAGCCCAAAACAATAAATGTTAAGGCGTAAAAATTGGAGACAAAGTTAAAAAGAATACCTTAAATTCTAATTAAAATAGTCTATATTAGGTAAAGTAAATAAATATGTACCCGATAAATTAAAAAAAATGTAAAATTCTCGCATATAGTGCTAGCGGCATACTATTTATTCTAAAATATATTGACATTAAGTCAATTAAGGCAGCGTTTTTCAACCTTTTGTTTTGTTGGTGTGACCCACAGCAAGAACTACAGTTTTTATCGCGATCCATAATCTTTAGGTGTAATAAGACAAACTCTGTTCACTAAGTTTATTTATTCAGCACCGACAATTTATATACATATTTTAATAATATGCCTGTTTTATTTATTTATTTATTTTTGTTTTTACATGGAGGTCAACGCTTATCAAGGCCTGAAGCACTTGCCATAGAAATAACAACGACAGACTCGCAACGTCTCTTCTGTGAGATAGAGGTTGCAGGGAAGAGAAAAAGGCATCCTCCACTAAGCTACGGAGTCTATTTTATACTCTATCAAGGCAGGATAGGTTGTTTTTAGCAGCTCCTGCCCAGATGTGGGAGCAGTACTCCATCCTTGGACGTACTCTCACAACTTCCCTGAGCTATGTTCATGTTCTGTCCTATCTCCCCTGGGATCCTCCGACCACTCCGTTGTATCAGTTAAGATAAAAATGAAATGTAATAAGTCTCCAGACGTACCTCTCCACCGTACTGTACATCGATACTCTATGGCTGACTCGGATAGCTTCCGTAGATTCATATCTGATCTACCTCTGCATGCCATGTTTAAAAAGGATGTGTCCTCTATAGTGTCAGACTTGTATGAATAAAATATTATTACTTAAAAAAAAACATGAAGGAAATTCCGACACAAAAGTAAAGTAGATCATATTAAAAAAATAATGAGAGTGATCTGCTTGTTTATGCAATTAAAAACACAAGAAGACATCCTTGTAGAAAATCCCAGTTCCCACAAGTAAGTAGTTGTGAAAGGTAATAGTAACAGAATAGCCTTTTTACTTAGTAATAGAATTTTACTTAGTAATAAAATTTTACTTAGTAATAGAATTTTACTTAGTAATAGAATTTTACTTAGTAATAGAAATTCCCATTTGTTCTCAACCCAAAACGAGCACAAACTTAATTTCTCAAAATCGCCATTAAGTGTAAAAGAAAACAATTAGGATGCAACAATTCAGCATCCTCTTCAGGTAACAATTTTAATCCGATTATTTATTCAAGATTTTGGAAACTAAATGGACTTTTTATCCAAAGATTTTTCTTAAATCGTTCAAATTTCATTTCATGAAAATAATTATTAAAGCTTTGAGATAGGAAATGTGATAAAATTACGATTTTTAATTTTTAATTTTTTTTTTTTTTTACATGGGAGTCACCACTTATCAAGGCCCGAAGGCCACTTTCTGCTAATATGTTGTCGTCGAAAACATTCTCAGCAATCTGGTGTAAGTGTGTATCAAACATATAGGTAGGTTGATCACCTTTAACTTCTCCTAGCCATACCCTTAACATTTTCTGAAAACCTTTAATATATTCAATGTGTTGAAATATGTTGCCGCTTTTTCTTTGAAGTCTCAGTAATAATGCTGAAAACATAAGTAAGCTAGTTTGATAATCCATATATCATCTTCGGCAAAGGATTATTTTATTCTACCAAAAACAAATGAAGCTAAGTTCTAAGTTCATACACTCTGATAAGTACCTTGCCTCGTCACAACCAACTAACTTCTTTGTGATACAATAAGTGAGTCTATTCGAACAGAAACTTTCAAATATTCTACTGTTAAGTGAGCTTCCTTTTATAAAGTTTACAATTTTAACAGCACTTTTCAACACTCCCTTAAGATTTTCGGAATGTCCCTTGGATACCAGAGACTGTTGGAGTATAAAACAGTGATTCCAAACTGCATTGCTATCGGCTGCGCCCGAAACTCTTTTAATAACAGCCTATCCTGCCTTGACAGAGTATAAAATAGACTTTGTAGCCTAGTGGGGATGCTCTTTTCTCTTCCCTGCAACCTCTCTCCCACAGAAGGGACGTTACGAGCGTGTCGTTGTTTTATCGTTATTTCCATGGCAAGGGCTCGCCTGAGCTCTAATCTCTGGCCCCCCTCGCAATCTTTCACGAAAAACACCCGTCTAGCTGAAACTACTGTCATTAATTTTCCCCACTCTTTATCTGCACCTAAATCAAAGCGTAGATTCCATGAACAAAGCTTCTTTTTTAGAAGTACACGCCTGTGGAACTCTCTTCCGTTTGCCTGTTTCCTATCTGACTACAAATTGGATATCTTCAAGTCCAACATAAACAAGTTCCTGATAAACCGCCCTCTTAAGTAAGACACTTTATCGGATCTCCATTACTAACGATTACTACGATATTATCCCATTGATTACTGTACACGCAATAACCCTTAATCCCGAATGGCCTCCTGGCCTTGATAAGTGGTGACTTCATGTAAAAAAAATAAATAAATAAAATAAAATAACACCACTATTCTTCCGAGTCATATTCGCTGTTCCATCACTTGTAATCCCTCCGCAGTTTTTCATATTTTAATTTATATTTCCCAACAAGACATTTTTTTAATGCAACAAATACACCTGCAACAGTTGTGTACGATGTGAAATTTAGACAGCATAACAAGTCTTCCAAAATATCATTTTGTCACACGTATTTGATATAAAATAAAAGTGTGGAACAGTTTGAAATACCAGGGTTTTCGTCTAGCTGTATTGCGAAATCTATACCAGATTGCAGCCTTGCCATAAACATTTATATATTAATACGATATCGTGTGTGTTATTTTGTGTATCACACTTACATCTTTTTTTTTCTACTGAGTGACTGTCGTTTAATTGTTATGACCTATTTCTTGTAATAAATAATTTTACGAAGAACTCTTGATAAGTTTTGGTTTCGATTTCGATTATTGCTGAAGAAAATCAAATTATATATATATACATACATACATACATATATATATATACATGCACACACACATATATATATTTCTTCATAAGTTTTGGTTTCGGTTTCGATACACTGACGTCAAATGGATATATTTTTTATTTTTGAAATCACAGCTTATAATGTATAAGAATCGATAGAAACATGACTCTATAATAATATATACGAAATCTGCATAAATTAAATTATCATATTTAAGCGTATTTTACGACTGGGCTTCGCTAGGCTTAGATAAATACTTTTGCAGTTTTAAAAAAAGAACTACAATAATATCAAGGCGTCTCCATTTACTGTAAACATTCACTGAATGCCAACATGAATATATTACATATAAAAGGGTTCGCTTTGGAATTTCCACAGGTCCCGCTTGTTTGTTCTAAATGCTCTGAAATTGAACAAACACTGCCAGATATTGCATTGTCAGTGTCAGGTACTGGTGTAAATTTTTAGAAGATTTTTCATCAATCATAGTACACACAATACACAAACATGAAGGAATAATAACCTTCTCAGCTATATGTGGAGCAGTTTCTCTTTTCATACGCGATATGCAATTAGATATGATGACAATAACGCTTTCTCACTAACAGTTGTAAATTGACAAAGAAGATTCACTGATGGCTGTAAATCTCTTTGTTTCTGTCTTTGAAAATATTGCACAAGTTTGTTGTGTTGCTTTTTTCCAAGCGTCTTTTTAATTTTCGAAGATTTCAAACTCTCATTAGCAAGAATATCATCACAGATTAAGCACTGAGGCCTTTCGTTTCCATTTAGAATCCACCAATTTCGTAAAACCATATTGTGAACATTCCGCATTGTAATGTCTTGTTAGTTTAATCTTCTTATTAGATGTCTCGAAAGAAGTCAACGCTCGCTTGCTAAGGTTATTATCCTTAACAATGTCCGTGGAAGATGCTTTTTCACGTGTATTTGTTTCATTGGTTCATCTGTTTCTCGTTTTTCTTTTTTTTTTCGAATCATATAATGATCTATCATTAAGGCCTTTTCTGAATGAAAAGAATATATATATATATATATATATATATATATATGTGTGTGTGTGTGTGTGTGTGTGTGTGTTATAGTGTACATGTATGTATATGTATACATCTATAATATAAATTTCACCTGTCTGTTTAAGTGTATGTATGTATGTATGTCAGGTCATGTCATATGCTACTGGTACCATGTAACCCAGTACTACCTGCCTCATGGTCGGGTCACCGGCGACTAAACTGGTACCCCCATCAGACTTGTTTGGTGAGAAGGGTGGCTACTCTCCCCGAAGGATTAAAAACAAGACCTTCCAAAGGGTGAATGAACCCTTTTTCGAGGTCAACGGCCAACTAGCACCGTGTGTGTTTGTGTGTATGTATGTGTGTGTTGGGGTGGAGAGGACTCCTGTAAGCCGTGGTGAAAGTAACCTTTTTAGGAGAAGCAAATCTCTGATTTAAAAAACCATAAAGCGGGAGACTAGTACCCGCATTAAGCTGGTCTGAAGTTTAACTTGTTGCTGGCTATCTTGCTCTTGCTTGTTGCTGGATCTCAACATTTTGAACCGAGAGAGAGACTTAGCTGTCGTACAAAGCTAAGACTCTGTAAAATCATGTGTATAGATACTCCCTCAGGCATTTGTCTATAAAAGTGGTCCTGTGGCGATGGAAAAGTTGTGACGCGTGGAGGCTTGAAATGCTGGAAGCATGTAATAATTGATCTCAATGACCATTTTCAGTATCATGCCTGCTTGAGCATGTGAATTCACCGGTAGGACTAAAAAAAAAAATCATTTTTGGGCTCATGGACTTTAAGTGTCTGAGGGAATGGCACTCGTCTGACAAGACATTGCTATCATCAAGTATGTATGTATGTATGTATGTATGTATGTATGTATGTATAAGTCCGTGTGAGAGCATGTTGCTCTAGTGTTGAAACCCTTGTAATCAGATCTCACATGCGTTGGGTGGGCCACTTGGTTCGAATGGAAGATTGTAGGCTCCCAAAACAAATTTTTTACGGGGAGCTGGAAAATGGCAAGCGCCCTTAACATAAGCCTAGGAAGAGGTTCAGGGACTCTACAAAGAATAATTTGAAAGTCTTACAAATCGGCATTGACATATGGGAAGAACTTACTCTGCAAAGGCCGAAGTGGCGAAAGCTTGTACGTGAAAGTTGTGATGCTCTAGACTGTAGGCCTGCTTTCTTTTCTCTAGAGTCTAGAGAAAAGAAAGCAGGTCTACAGCAATCTGAAGCGAGAGTATGTATGTATGTATGTATGTATGTATGTATGTATAATTTTCTTTTCTCTTTTTTCATACTAAGTGTTTATTTTTGATACTGTTCTTAATCTTTTACCCTTGTACATTTGTTTTCGCGTGTAAACGAATCTAATAAAGACCCATTGATTACTGTACACGCAATAACTATTATCCCCGAGTGGCTTCCGGGCCTTGATAAGTGGTGACTACCATGTAAAAAAAAAATCCTTTTATGTTTGTTTGTTTCATCTTTATTTATATTTATCGGGTGTTTAATACTTGTTGATATATCTTTCTCATATCCATTAAAAAAATTCCAATAATTATTAGTGATGGGACGATTCCAATATTTTTTCCGATTCCGATACAATTACTGATTCCGTGCTAAATTCCCGATTCCGATATAATTACCGATTCCCATTCTTTATAAATCTCTAAATATTTAACTCTAAATTTGATATTTTCCCCGATTACCGTAAAAACACGTGTTAAATGTGCACATATAATCTCAAAGTAAAATACACTTGGGAGCGGGGTGGGCGTTTAAAATCAATTACTTATTATTTCATTATTACTATCAATAGTGAAAGGTTTTGTTTAAAACAGAATCAAATAAAAAAAAGATAATTAACTCATCGTTTTGGCATCGGAAAATATGAACAAATTTTTCCGATTCCGATACCCCAAAAAGTTCCGATTTTTCCGATTCCCGATTCCCGATTCCGATTAATCGTCCCAAAACTAATAATTATATGTCTCCCTCCCCTGCATCTCTTCCTCTATCTCCGAGTATATCAATAATTAAGTATACGAATGTATCTTCTAATATCATATTCTGTTTTATTTAAATTAACATTTGTTCGGTTGTTTTACGTTGTGCTTGTGTAAATAAAGCTAATAAAGGCACTTGGTTTTTATAAAACTTTGTTTCTCTTGTTTCCGAGAAACCTTGGTGTTTAATAATTTCTTATATCACTGCTTCATATCCGTTACAAATTTTTTCTACTACTGAATATCAGCACCTCCTTCTCTCTCTATCTCTCGCCTTCTCCCCCCTCTCTCTCTCTTTCTCTGGGGATATTAATAGCACAATAAGGAACGTATTGTCCAACATGATATTCTGTTATATGCAAATCATCACATGAGTAGGCGACTTTATAAATGACTGCTATAATGTGATGGATGCAAAAACAGGATGCGAAATAAATGAGTCATTTGAAATACTTTATGGATTTTACACATTATATAGATTATAATAGGTTCATACTAGATCTTTCATATACAGGATTATTAAGAAATAATGTACTAATTTCACATTATGATTTTTGCACATTATATAGATTATAATAGGTTTATTATATAGATTACTAGCTGTATCCGGCCACGCGCTGCTGTGGATTAGTGGAAATGCAAAAAAAAAAAAAAAAAAAAAAAAAAATGCTGAGGGTTACGAAAATGCCCCTCTCCTCTGAAATCCTCACAGGTTTTTCTTTTATCACGTTAATCTAATCGATTACAAACGTAACACCCAGGAGTTAAGAAAAAAAGAAAGTTTTTTAAAATATTATTTTTATGATCTTTATCGTTGAGTTGGATGTTTTTTTTTTTGGTAAATGTGATAACGGGAATACCCTGGTCCAATCACCACAAAAAAATACTTAGCACCCATCAAACTTAAAAACTGAAACTCGAAATACAATGAAACGTCAATTATTTATTTATTTGTTTGATTATTATTATTATTATTATTATTATTATTATTACTATTATTATTAATATTATTATTATTATTATTATTATTATTATTATTATTATCATTATTATTATTGTTGTTGTTGTTGTTGTTGTTGTTGTTGTTGTTTTTTCTGCACTTTTCTTTATTTAGCGCGCATTTACCAGGAAAGAAAGAATTACTATTTCTCACTAAAACAAAAGTTTTATTTCTAGTATTTTTTTCATGCGTACCTGCTCAAATTACTATTTCGGGTTCTCTTGACACTTGTATCTCCCAATTTTTACTCTGCTAAAATTTTAATCACGTGTTTATGGTGTAGCGACAATAAACTAAACTAATAAAAGTCGTTCAGGTGAAAACCAAGTAAAAATTTACAAAAAATTATATTTTTATATTTACTTAACGAAAACTACATTATATACAGTGTTGGTCAACCGAACCTTAAAATTTGTCTGACGTCACTTCCGCCGAATGGCTTTGTAAACAAAGAAGTGCGACTCTTAACGAAAAAACTGATTACAAGTCAACGGCTATAACTTTTGCCGACGCTGTTGGATATGTCATCACTGCTCTGAGGGAGATAACTCTATTTTACTAAGATATTAGTGTACAGTGAACACCCACGTTTTGGCCATTTTAACTCCCTATTTCGTATGTTTTTTCCCTAATAGTTCCCGTGAAAAAACTTATTTTAATTTTATTTAAAAGAAACAAATACCCCCCCCCCGTGATATTTGGGCTCGATCATGAATTCTTTGGAAAAGTATGCGACGCAAATTGCAGAGTGAAATATATTATTATTTATTAAACAGGGTCGATTATATATATATATATATATATATATATATATATATATATATATATATATATATATATATATATATAATCGACCCTCCCGTCTTATCTCGACATATGAGATTCAGGTGATTAAGTTGTTCGAAATCTATACAGGCGATTTGTTCATAGTAGTGAAGGCTTTGTGTAAGAACCGTTCAATTCTTTTGAAACCACTGCTAATGCCAGTCAGGGCAAATAATATATATATATATATATATATATATATATATATATATATATATATATATAGAGAGAGAGAGAGAGAGAGAGAGAGAGAGGGAGGGGAGAGATTGGATTGGATTTTTTCTAAAGAATCATTTTCACCTTTCGGATTACCTTTGAAAGAATCTTCATGCAAGCTGCAATTTTATGCCCGGTTTGTTTTTTTATTATTTTGTACATTTTATACATTTTTTCACTCGTTTTTAAAGGCAAGTCTTTAGTTGGTATCTAGAGGACTTTTACCTAATTTATGACTATAATAAATTGCGGTTTCATTTAATGCCATAATCAGTCAATTCTAGCATTGCTATGAATATAATTTGCTGATTTCCTTCTGTCCTCTGATGAGACGAATAGCATTCTTTGAAACTCCGAGGAATAAGGAGTTTGTAAATTGTTGTTTTATCTTTTTCAGTCGAACAATAAATTTGATTGTAAATTTCAACTTATAATTTTAATTTCTTTTCTTTTATCGTGTATATAATAAAGTAGACACAATTTTTCCCATCTGACAACAACAGCTGGCATTCAGAAAATTATTACGTTTACGTCATTAGCTATTACGTTATCTAGCTATAGGACGCAATTACATACTTATTACTTCATAATGTTAAAACTTACTTTTATTCCGAGGAGCGCCATGACTATTATCATCCTAACGTACAAAGGAAGTAGCTAAAATTTCACCCTCTCAGTACCGAGTCCTCATACGACACCATTCTACACTGGCGCCACTGATTGGATGAGAAGTACTCATTCTACAATTCCAACATTCTGTTATTCAGCTTTTAAACGAACAATCCGAAAATAAATCAAGACGCCATTTTCTGTACGTACACAATATTCTTACGTTTTATTTACATATATTGCAGGACATTTCCCCGCTGATATACTCTTACATTTTATTGTTTATTTGTGAAAATATTACACTCTACACGCACAAAGAATCCTTCTTCCCAACACGTAACTCGCCTTTATCGGTGGCTTAACTGAGAATCCATTAACGCGTTTTCGAACACGGTAACGACCGAGACAGACATAAAGAGAGAGAGAGAGAGAGAGAGAGAGAGAGAGAGAGAGAGAAAGAGAAAGAGAGAGAGACTTAGGGATGGAGGGAGAGAGACACTTATATCTGTTTTTGGTTTTATTCGAACACACTTCTTATTACTTTAGACTCACCTAACAATTTATATATATATATATATATATATATATATATATATATATATATATATATTTTAAAACTTGAATTTAACTTGAACATACATAAATAGCGCGGTACGCACCAATTTATTTTACATATTTCATTTCCGTAGGAGCGTTTTTATAAATTCACGTTCTTGTGTATAATTTAAACAAGACGTAACTCAACATCCGATCGGCGTTGCTCGGAACACGACCTTGAGCGTTGAGCTCCGCCGATTATGAAAGCGTAACAAATGTTAAAAAAAAAAAAAATTGCATAAAACATGAAAACATAATATTTTCAACAGACGATATAAACAAACAAATAAGAAACCAAGAAACAACGACCTACAGTAACAAGTTTTTTGTTTTATTTTTTGTAATACAACACGTCTTTTTTTTTTTAAATGTAATTGGTTGTGTTCCTTGGTACAACAAAAAGTTCAAAACAAAACAGATAAGCAAATTTTTTTTTGTTTTTTAAAATTTTTTTTGTAACAATTAACGAAATTTTCTTTTAAAATACAAAGATTAATAAATTATGTTTTTTTAAAGCGTGATTCTTAACATGGGGAAGTTGAGGAGAGGGCGCCTATTCCGAAAGCCGTTCTTAACATAGAGAGATTGGGGTGTTTTTTTTCCAGGAAGCAGTCCTTAAAATTGGTTGGTTAGGGGTGTTAATTTCGATAGCCGTTCTTAACATGGGGAGGTTGAGGTCATTGCATGCGCGTGCATCTCCATCAACATTCATTCTCATATCTTCTTTTGGCGATGATGCTCTTTTCGCCATAGAAAACGCAGTTTCTTTTTTTTTTTTTTTTTTTTTTTTAAATATAACGGAATTAATTATTTTTATTCTTGACAACATGAGAACGACTTTTCCGGCGACAGCAATTAGCTTTCCAAACTGGATATATTCATTTCTTTTTTATAGTTTTCACAAAAGGGCAGGTGTGTGCTGCTTAATAAATTCACTGATTTTTATTTCTGCCTAGTTTTTATTTCGAAAAGTTCGTCTGCTACTTTGCAGTGCATTGATTGGCTGATCGACGTCTTACGTCACATTACAATCAAACACGAGCGCATGACGTTATGTTCGAGCAAAGCCGATCGGACGCTGAGTTACGTGTGGTTCAAATTATGCACAGGTAAAAAATTCACAATGATTGAAATTTAAAGGTCTGTATAATTATTTCTAAAAATATAAAAAGGTACAATAACCCCCCCCCAAAAATATATATATTATCTTCAGACAGACCGTTAAAATATAAGTACAAAAAAAGAAGTGATTTTTAATATCGTATTCAGCTATATCCACAAGAAGCGGCACTATATTGAATGGTTTCTTTTATTGTCGCTACCCCGTAATCACGCGAATAATATTTTACCAGACGAAAAATTGGGAGTCAAAAGAGTCACAAGAACCAAGACCGCATTTACATTGTCCACAAATAAATAGTTTTCCGATTTAAACAAAATCATTGTCGATTACCTACGTTATTTGTGAACTATTTGCATTTACATTAAAAAAAATCGTATTATCATTGTATGCGAATATGTAGTTTTTAGAATATTAATCAATATAACTTCATTTTTTACTTTTAGAATAAAAAATCCCGTTGGGTTAAATCAAGGTGATTAATCACAACGTTATTTTACAGAAATTATAGTTGCGAAATTAATAAACTAAAAACCATTTGGCTTGCATACGTATTTTTTTTACCTATTTGCGTTATAAAAAGACTAATATTTAATAGAAGTTTCCGGGCAATGTAGTCACCGACGTTCCCTTTTCTTTCATTTTTTTACAGTTTTTTTCATGATCGTCGCACACCCTATAACTAAAAATGAATCTTAAAGATCAAAACGGATATCTTACAAACACAGATTACTTATAAAACTCCGCTAAAATGTTCAGAATGGCTTTCAAAATAACAACATTTCAGCACGGTAACTAAAATTACATAAGTAACCAACATTTATATTTTTTACAACCGACACTGCACGCTCAAACATTTACATTTTTTTTTCCGACCGACACTGCACACCCAAAATCAAAAGGTCGGTTCATAGTATTTGCGGGTGGGGATAATGACAACGATTATCAAGATTAAATTTGGTACAGATACTTTGACAACTCGTCCCTCACAAAATGGGGTGTCTATTCCGACATTCGTTCTAAACAGGGGTAGGTTGGGGGTGTACATTCTAAAATCCATTCTTAGCATGAGGATGTTGGGAGTGTCCATTCCTAAAGCCGTTCTTACCATTAAGAGGTTCAGGTTCGGGAGTTGGGTGTTGGGCATTCTAACAATAGCCGTACTTAAATTTTTTACGAGGGTGGGGCATGCTTCCACCGGGCAACGCCAGTTAACGGGTCCTACTAGTTTATATATATATATAAAGAGAGAGAGATAGAGAGAGAGAGAGAGATAGATAGATAGATAGAGAGAGAGAGAGAGAGAGAGAGAGAGAGAGAGAGAGAGAGAGAGAGTACAAATATATAAATAAAAAAAGGAATGAAAGAAAGCAAATATGAGAGCGGGAGATAGAGAGAGGCAATGATGTAGCGAGGGCAGAGGAGAAGTGAGGGTGAGAGAGACATAAAGAGAGAGGGGAGATAGAATTGGAAAGAAAGTGAGCGTGTGCATGAAAGAAAGATGGAAAATGAGAAAGAAGAGAGTAGAGGAATAAAGACAGTGAGTGAGAAAAAGGGAGATAGAGAAAGAGAGAGGGGGGAGAAAGGGAGATAAAAGGAGGTAAATGGAGTGGACAAGAGGGCGGATCGACAAGAAAATAGAGAGGAAACATAGAAATGTAAAGAAAATGAAAACGAAACAGTGTCTCTGTGTGTGTGTGAGAGAGAGAGAGAGAAAGAGAGAGAGAGAGAGAGAGAGAGAGACGGAGAAAATTATTTACAATTTGGTGAAATTGAAATATATATATATATATATATATATATATATATATATATATATACACCTTTCTTTGTTTTTTTTTGTTTTTATTTTTTTATCAATTATCGTGTTTCTAGCAACAGTCTAACAGTTGAAACTAATCGTTTTAACTCTCTTGGGCCTTCTAAAGTCACCCTTTAATCAAGTCTAATATGGCCGCCGCATTATAAAACGTTCCCATGATGCTTTGCGCAGGCAATATTGAATGAATCATTCTTGAGCTGAAAAGTGACAGCCAACCGCCAACCAAAATGCCACGTTTTACATCCGTTTATTGTGATCTTTTCTTTTTAATCAGAATATCGTGGACGATTTTTCTTTTATTTTTTTTCCCATTTTTTTTATTGTTTCGTAAATTATGGCATATTTGTGAGACAGGACAACGTCGTTTTTTTTTTTTTCCAGAGTCAATTCCAATTATGTATGCCGTCTTTATAGTTTGCCGCTGATAGCTCTTGCGACAGGATTATTCCTGGAATTATTCGGAGGAATAAAATCTTTTGTTGAAATGAAAGTTCTGCATCTCGGTCGATTAGCTCTTTGGCCTTACACCCTCTCCGTTTCATGTAGCAATTGGTAAATAGTTGAATAGAATTCCCTATAATTCGTATTTTTTCCAACAGATTATTTGTCGGTTCTAATCGATCAAATTGTATTAATCTTTAAACTAGCGGGACTTGTGGAAATTCCTGTAATTCATATGTAATATACTGATGTTGGAATCCTGTAGATGTTCAGTGTGAATTGGAAACGCTTTAATAGTATTATAGCTCTTTTGTTAAAATTGCAAAAGTATTTATCTAAGCTAGCAGGGACGCCCGGCGTAGTCCGGTCGTAGAGTAAGCTTAAATATGATATTTTAATTTTTGAAGATTTCGTATATATTATTAAAGAGTTAATGTACTATCGATTTTTATATATTACAAAGTTGCAATTTACAAATATAAAAAATATATCTATATCACTTGGTTTATCAGCTTGAATCGAAACCGAATCCCGAACTTGAGCTGTGAAACAGTGAAACAGTGTAACAGTACTATATGGATGACTATATATATATATATATATATATATATATATAGTCATCCATATATATATAACTACTTAATTTACTCACATAAAATTAATATGCGAAAGTATAGATTTATGAAACTTTAAGTATTTACTTCAAAAGTGCTCAATACGTAGGTAGAGCTAGTTAGTAAGTTATAAAATATATATGGCGATTAAGCTACACTGAATATTCCGCGTTTCATCTACTCTAGGACTCTTCAGGCCTATGCGCATAAGCCTGAAGAGTCCTAGAGTGGATGAAACGCGGAATATTCAGTGTAGCTTAATCGCCATATATATTTTATAACTTACTATATATATATATATATATATATATATATATATATATATATATATATATATATATATATATATATAACTTCAGTCCCTTCACCTATAATCGAAACCGAAACAAAACTTATGAAGAATTCTGGGTAAGATTATTTCTAAAAAAAATAGATTACTAAGGTGCCATCAGCTAAAATCGAAACCGAAACCAAGACTTATGAAGAATTCTTGATAAAATTATTAAAAAGAAAAGAAAAATAGATTTTTAGGGTGCCATTAGCTATAATCGAAACCGAAACCAAAACTTATAAAGAATTCTTGGTAAAATTATTTATAAAAAAAGTAGATGACTTAAGTGCCATCAGCTATGACCGAAACCGAAACCGAAACCAAAACTTATGAAAAATTCTTGGTAAAATTATTTATTACAAGAAATGGAAGTTAATAACAATTAAACGACCCGGATGTAAGCGTGACATAGAAAATAACACACGCTATCGTATTAATATATAGATTCGTAAGGTTTGCCTGGCATTTCTCTGCTCTTTATTTCTCTCTCTATCTCGTACTCCCCCCTCTCTCTCTACCTATATATATACAAGTTAGAAAAGCATTTCATCCAAGGCATGAAAATTGTTAAACAAAATGTTTTTACTATAGGCTTTAAAAATAAAGGTACAAGATTCAATTTGAAATTTATTTATCCTCAAAGTGTACTTTTATAAATTTTACAAAGTAAGGTAGAAAAATTTAATTTAAATTGAATAAAAAAATTACCTTGGATTTATTTTATGCAATGTACATTCTGTTGCACTTAAAAAAATGATTGAAAATTTTATATCTATATCATTAATTGCTAGATGAAAGATAATGTTTTTAAATTGCAACAAAATGTACATTACATAAAATAAATCTATTCTATGGAGGTCAGGCGCGAACGAACACCCCATAATTTTATTATACCATATATTTTTTTCAAACTGAAACATAATTATCAAAGTATACTTACGCAGATAGATATGAAAAATCTTTATTAAAGTTTGTGCCTATTTCCATTCTATGGAGGCCAGGCGTGAACGCAGACCCCACAATTTTATTATACCATTCCTATTTAAGTTAAAACATACTTATCAAAGTATTATTATGTACATCTATATCAAAAACACTTGTAAACGTTTTTTTTAATTTTAAAATTTTTTATTTCCATACTTTGTGGACCAGGCGCGTACGCAGACTCCACAATTTTAATGAACCATCATTATGCCAGATCATTCCTGTGTCTCGATACATCTCCTATCATTATATGTGATCAGTTTTCTATAATAGTCAACCATATAGGAGCCTATTCGTGACCAGACACACTCACACAGACGTTCCGCTTTATATTATAGATATGATGAAAATAATGGAAATAGTATTCCGACAAAATAGAGAAATAAGAAGGAACAAACCGTATTATGTGTTCATCAACGTTTCGTCTTTATTTCGAGACTTCCTCTGGATGAATGAGATTAAGAAACAAAAAACACCAGTACAAGATATGTGAAAATGTTTCACGTGCAAGTGTGACGCTTTTCTATTTCAGAAAAACGTAAAAAGACGTTGGAAATTTAAAAAGGAGGTGAGGGGAGCTTGCGCTGTTAAAGAGAGGGAAATCTTTTTTGTTTCTTAATCTCATGCACCCAGAAGAAATCTCGAAATAAAGACGAAACGTTGATGAACACATAATAATACGGTTTGTTCCTTTTTATTTCTCTATTATATATATATATATATATATATATATATATATATA